>NC_056733.1:1614052347-1614169315 GCF_019279795.1 Protopterus annectens | reverse complement strand
AAAAGTGAAGTAGTCTCTCCCCTTTATTCTGGGGGTTTGGATAAAAGGTAGGTAAATGGATAGCCTGATTCAAAGCCACACTGGATACTACCTTTGGCATGAAGGTAGGGTTGGTACGTAAAGAGACTCTGTCCTGATGGAAAATGAGAAAAGGTTGCACTGCCATAAGGGCCTGTAGCTCCGAAACCCTGCATGCTGAGGTAATAGCCAAAAGCAGAGCTGTTTTCTATGACAAGTATTGCAGTTCTGCTGAGGAGGCAGGTTCGAAAGGAGGTAATGTCAATTTTTCCAGTACAAAGTTAAGGTCCCAAGCTGGAGCTGGTGGATGTCGTGGGGGCCTTATATTTTTTGCCCCTCTGAGGAACTGTCTTAGTAAAGGATGTGAGAATAAGGGAGGATGCATATTGTATTGTGCTGAAATAGCTGAGGCATGGATTGTGATGTATGAGAAGGAAAGGCCACTGTTTAACATGTCAGCTAGGTACTGTAGAATCTGAGGTATATTTAATATCCAAGGATTTAGGCCTTTTGCTTGGTTCCATGCACAAAATCGCTTCCATTTGCCTGAGTAAGTTTTTCTGGTACTGGGTCTCCTGGCCTCCAAGATGATATTCTGGACCTCCTTTGAGAGGAGTGTAGATTGATAAGTTAAGGTATTTTCCATGCAGCTAGATTTAGTGTCCTGAGCTGACTGTGGAGGATCTTGTAATTTTGCTGAGACAACAGAAGTGGGAATTGAGGCAGGATCCAAGGTGGTGAATGAGATAGGCTCTTTAGGAGCGGGTACCAGTGCTGACGAGGCCAGTCTGGAGCAATGAGAATCATTTGTGGCCTCTCTGCTCTGACTTTTAGTAAAACTTTTGTCAGTAGAGGTAGAGGTGGGAAGGCATAGGTTGTCAATGTTGTCCAACTGAAAGATAGAGCGTCCACTTTCCAGGCCTGTGGATGATAGGTCCTTGTGCAGAATTTTTTCAGCTGGTAATTGATGTGGGAGGCAAACAGATCTATGTCTGGCTGTCTCCATTTCCGTGCTATCATTGAGAATACTTGAGGGTGTAACTCCCACTCGTGAGGATCTGTCATATTTCTGCTTAATTTGTCTGCCAAAATGTTTTCCTTTCCTGGCAGGGATTGCACTTGTAGTTGTACTTGTAAGGCCAATGCTGTGTTCCACAGGGTCATTGCCTGTCTGCACAGGGGGGAGGAATGTGTGCCTCCCTGTTTGTTTATGTACCACATAACTGTGGTGTTGTCTGTTCTTATTAATAGTTGACCTGGATGCAATAGGTCCTTGAAGGCTGTAAGAGCATTTTGTACTGCTAGCATCTCCTTTTGGTTGATGTGAAGGTGCATGTGTTTTTGAGACCATCTTGCTTGAATGCACTGACCTGCCATGTGTGCTCCCCAGGCGTAGTCCGAAGCATCTGTTGTGATGGTTTGATTTGCTTGAGGTATGCAGAAAGGGAGACACGTGTTTCTTTGGCATGCTTGAGCCCACCACCAAAATTCCTTTTGAAGGCATGGAATGAGTGGTATAATTGTTTCCAGGCTGTGTTTGTGCTGAGACCATACGTTTTTCAGGTATCATTGTAGTTTCCTCATATGCAGCTTTGCAAATGGTATTAGTAGAATGCAGGATGCCATGAACCCCAAAGCCTGCAGGGTTTTCCTTGCAGTAAGCTGGGTTAAAATTGTCATTTTTCTGAAGTATTGAGGCAGTTGCTTTTGCTTGTCTGGCGTGAGATAAACCATCTGGGCCATTGTATTTAAGCTGGCACCCAGGAATATTATCTGTTGTGAGGGTATCAGTTTTGATTTCTTTTTGTTTACTGTGTACCCTAGGCAATTTAACAATTTTATTACAAATGCCAAATGCTGTAGAAGAATGTCCTTGCTGTCCGCTTGGATCAGGCAGTCGTCCAGATATGGGTAGATTTGTATTCCTCGTTGTCTGCAAAATGCAATTACTGATGCCAGGCATTTCGCAAATACTCTGGGCGCAGTAGATAAGCCAAAGGGCAATGCAGAGAATTGATAATGCATTGTACCTGCAAGAAATCTGAGGTATCTTCTGCAATCTTGTCTGATAGGGACATGCAGGTATGCCTCCTTGAGGTCCAACGTTTCCAGCCAAGACTCCTTGCCCAACATGGGAAGGAGCTGCTGTCATGTGAGCATCTTGAATTTTGGTACCTCTAAGTACGTGTTCAGGATAGATAGGTCTAAGATGGGTCTCCAGTCTTTGTCCTTCCTTGGTACCAGAAATAGTCTTGAATAAAAACCTTGACCTTGTTCTTTTGTAGGTACCTTTTGAATTGCTTTCATGTACATGAGAGCGGAAATTTGTTTTTGTGCCTCTGCCCATTGATTTTGTGGCAGGTTTGGCATGTCTTTCATTTTTGGAAGGGCATGAAAGTGGAATCTGTAACCTCTGTTTATGATGTCCAGAATCCATTTGTTCTGTGTAATAATATGCCAATTGTCTGAAAATAAGGCCAGTTTTCCGCCCAAAGGTGCTGCCATTGAATGTTTGTTTGACAGGCATAGGGGGAAGTCATTGATTTTGCTTCCGGAATGGTTGAGGCCTTTCTTCTCCACTTCTTGGAGTTGTTGTTTGCCATTGTCTAGGTCTGTAAGAACCTTGTGGTTGTCCTCTGCCCCTGGGGCATCTGTACCTACCCCTTTGGGGTCTGTCAGTGGTTGGAAAGGACCAGTTTTTTGATGGCCGGTTTCTGCTGAAGCGAGGAGGTTGTACCTGCAAGAAATCTTTAACTGTTTGCATAGATTTTGCCTTTTCTTCCATTTTCTTTAAAACCTCCTCTGCTTTGACACCAAATAATACATCCTTTTGCAATGGTGCATCCAATAACTTTGCTTTTACATGGTCTGGTAAGGTTTGCTCTTTTAGTCAAGCATGTCTACGTATCACAGAGTCGGTAACAGCTGCTCTACATGAGGCCTCCAATGAATCAAAACCACACTGTAAAGTATGTTTTCCCACTTGTTCTGCTCCATGCAATAAATCCTGCATCTCTTTTAAATCTGGTTGATCTGTTTGTGTCATCTTAAGTTTCAATTGGGAGATCAAAAACTGCTGGTATTATAGCATGTGAAATTGGCAGTTTAATGCCCTCATGGCTAAAGTGGCAGAAGTATACACCTTCTTCCCCCATCTTTCTAATGCTCTGGAATCTCTTTCAGAAGGTAAAGGATTTTTTGCAGTAGAGACCTTAATCCCCTTAGGACCCTGTGAAATGGTTTCTGGGTCAGCAGCAGGGCTTTTATACAAAAACTGGTGGAAATCAGGGACCCGGTAGTATCTGTCTGGTTTAACTGGGGCAGGAGGCAAGGAGTCTGGATTCAGACTGGCTTCTGCAAAAACATCATCCAAAATATCTAAAACCGGAGGGATAGCAAGGGGCCTATGCTGAGGAAGAAGGAGAAACTCCCGGAGCCTTTTCTTAGAATCTGAGTAATCCTGTCCTTCCCCCTCAAGGTATGCAAGGTCTCCCCGAAATCAGAGTCTTCATAGGGAGAATAGGAGTAATCCTGGTCCTCAGAAATACCTGAGGTAATGGAAGCTTGATCTGAGGAAGGGTAGTCTTCCTCCAACCTGGGTCTTTTTTCTAAGGGGGGCTGAGAACCCCTGATAAGAGTAATTAAATCCTCAGCCATCTTGAGCATCTGCTTTTTAGGCATGGGTTGCTGAGAGGGGGTCTGAGGAGCCTGTTTCCTAATTTTCATAGGGGCTTTAGATTTTGAGTAAGATTTAATGGTAATAGAAGTAGGTTGGAAAACGCCTTCAGAAACTGAAGGCCTAGCTAAATTTTCTGGTTCCCCACCAAGAGTGGCGTCGGTGTCTGGAGAGGTAATCGGCTCCGGAGGGCCTGCAACTTCAGATTGAGAGGTCGCCGGTAAAATAGATTCAGCGGTAGTCAGGGGCTGCGAAGGTGCCTCACTGAGAACCAGAGATCCAGCGGCAGGCCTAAGCGTGGTCTCGGTATCCGTTTTGGGCCTCAGATGCCTTTCTTTATCTTTACGTTTTTTCATTAAGCCTGGTGTCGGAAAATCTGACGACATGCTGTAGTTACATTTTTTGCCAAAGTAATGAAGGGTGAACTCCGCCTAACGTTTTATAGTGCGTTTATTGAACCTAGCACAAAAGCGGCAGCCCGAGATGTTGTGATCTGGGCCTAGGCAAGGTATACAGTATGAGTGAAAATCCTTATGCGGTATTTGCTTCCCACAAGAAATGCAATTATTAACTTTGTCTGACATCGGTCTGAGGCAAGAAAAGTTTCCCCAATGGGGTACTTAGCTTTAGAGAAGACTTTGGCTGAAATCCTTTTCGGAAATCTCAGGAGCTGGCCGACCGGCACTTGCGAACTGCTTCTGCTTCGGGCACCATTCAGCAAGAAAGACTGAAGAAAATGGCGTCGGCTGCCTCTTTTATACCCCTGCCGCTCTGACGTCAGGGAAGAAGCGACTACAACAGACGCCGGACCAAGACTTTAGAATTCGGCCAACCGAGGGCCCGCCTGATGGCAGGATAACCCAAGTGTAATGACTGCAGCAGTATGGCACGATGAACATCTCAATATGCCTGTGAAGGCAAAAGGCAGTTAATGTTACTCTGTGACTGTTAGGTGCCATGAAGTATATATATATATATATATATATATATATATATATATATATGTGTATATATATATATATATATATATATATGTATATACATGTGGCCAGGGGACAATATAGGTCTTGTGTCTGTGTGCAACACAACACATCTCTCAGGTTCTATGATTTAAGCATAGCACAATGATTTCGGCTTCAGATTTTGGCTTGCTTCTCCTAAATTTACTAATTTTCTTAAAGTTTGGAATGGTTAAGGGTACACACATTATTTAACTATGAGCACAAACACAGTTATTCACGTCTTGTGCCAAAAAAAAAAACAAAAAAAAAAACAGATTACCTATTTGTTGACCTGGCAGGCCCTCTGGACACAGCCTCTGTTTAAGGGACTTGCTCAAGGGCACATAGTAAGTAAATGAAGGCTAAAGCAATCAAACCCTGTAACACAGGAACTAAAACTCAAAACTTTAATCTCTGTGCCAACTGGCAAAACAAACTTAATAGTGCCCAAACAGGGACTTGTACCCTGGACCCATGGATTAAAAGTCTGATGCTCTACATACTGAGCTATGCAGACCTCTAAAATCTTAAACTGCTCTGTGTAAGAATCAAACTCAAGACCTTCAGGCTGAAACTGGCAAGTTACCTACTTTACTAACAAGGCTTCATATAATCTACACAAAAAGAAAATGTGTTACTTCTGAATTTGCTAACTTACTTCATATTGTATGTCATGCTTAAGGATACATACAGATACAGGATACGTACAGAACTCTAAACTATCCCTATTTTAAAGGATTGTTCCTCTTTTCCAGCCTGATGTACTCGTACATATCCACTCATTTACAACTTGTAAGGGTCTAGTTAGTACCCAAAAGACTGTATATTCATTCTGTACAACAAGAAAGAGCTCACCTTTCTGGCTGTCTGCTACAATTTTTAATGTAATTTTTAATTAAAGAATTGGTGATCAAAAAGACCAAAACAGCCATTATGCTCATTTTTTGCAGTTGTACTACTATAGCCACAACACAACTACACACAGCTCAAAATGATAAAAAATACAGACATAATCAGGAACAGGTTTAAAACATTAGTACTACTAACCTGAGACATTGACAGAATAACAGAATGTGAATTAATATATATTTTGTGATCTAACAGAAGTTTGTAACTAATTATTGTTGTTATTTATTAACTGTAACTCACCACCTTTTCTCCAAAAGCCACTCAATTTAGGAGAAGAGGGACAGAGCTAAAATGAGAATCAAACAAAGGGAAGTCCCTGAAAACTGGGGACAGGTGAGATATATGCAATTACATGCTGCTAAATACATCTTGGTTTATTTTCATACCTGTCAAAGCAGCTCCAACCCATCTACTTAACCACCCCCATATCTCTCAGCCTCTTAGATCAAGAAATCTGGACAAAGCCATAAATAAAAGTGGGATAAAGGCCCAAAAATAGGGACAATTTTTAAATATTGCTCTTACAAACTTAGAAAGTTGGTAGAATAATAGGTTTTGCCTTAGCATGAATTTTCTGAAGGGTGTGAAGCCTGAAACTCAAATGTCTGTCATTGCTTTCTAACTTCAGTCTGAAATGATTTGTCACTAGTTTACCAGAAAACCACAATTTTATGAAAAATGGACCAAAATATGAGACAAAAATCTGTACAGTTGGGAGGTATGAGGTCCACCCGCCCCCCCAAAAAAAAAAATCTTGGCTGGATCCAACACTATACACAACAAATCAACAAATGAACAAAAACAACTAGGTAAACAGTTTCCTTCTGTGACGCCCATGCCCTGGCCCGGCAATCAAGGAGCCTCAATCCTCATCATTAACACCAGTGAGGGGTGTCTCATATAGGAGGAAAGGATAACAAATACACACAGTAAAGTGCAATGTCCCTTAAGAGCACACAGAGATCACAGTCAGTCCGGGGCTGGTTGCTCCCTTGGTCTCCAGGTCCCCAATAAGACTCCCTACTGGCACAGCTATAGAGTCTAGATCTCAGCCTAGTGGGCAAGCTAAAACCTCCAGCACCCTCTCTGTCCAACCAGTGCTTCATGTCCCTGCCCAAGTAGCTCTCTCACACACACACACACACACACACACACACACACACACACACACACACACACACACACACACACACACACACACACAGAAACATTTTGAGAAGAGTTTATACAACCACACAGACACTTCTGGGGGAGGCTGACACAGGTTCTCCAGCTGTGCCCCTTTTTCCCAGACTATATGGTAGTACCAGCTGTCACCACCCACTAATACTTATCAGCTACTCAAAGGCCCTTAAAAGTGTGTCCAATATTTACTGTGCAATATTATTATCCAATTGGTAGTATAGCCCATGGCTAAAGCTATTGGATTGGCTTTATACAATTTTACCAAAGGCATGCAAGTACTCTAAAGAGCTTAAATTATCTTTACAAAAACAGCCACAGTTGAAAGGGTTTAAAAAATATTTAATAACAAATAGTCAATAGTGCTAGTCAAGAGTTCAGAGATCATAGAGAAATACTTAAAATAATTTAGTAGTACAGTTCTGACACCACAGAAAACACTTAGTCTAATCTTTCCAGTTTCTAGGTATTTCTAAGAGAAAACACAAGTCTAAGATAAACTTACATATAGAGCAAGACATCGCTGATAAGTTGGATGGTCAAGACAAAAATGCTTAATGCTCTCTGATTCTCTTTGTTTTTAAAATCACCTTCCTGGTTCACATTATATCATTCTTCACACTTCCCTGGGTTTCCCAGGCTAACAGGCTACATTCTTTAGTAAGCTCACATCTGGTCAGGAAGCAAAGCCATTAAGGACATTTATGCATGCAAATTCTGGCCATTAACTCTGGCTTTAAAACAATAGCAAGAATTCCTTCATCTAGACCGTCCACAGCCGTGTTTACATCAAAGGGTGACAACATGCTTTACTTGGTCAGCAGAGTGCACTGTTGTTACATTTTTGCAGTTCCACATGTAACACTATTTTTACCATTTAAGACAACAAGCCTGTGGTTTACATTAATATTTACAGATGACAGAATTATCTCCAAAATTCTATCTGGCTAGGCTGGCAGCCTTCATCTATCTTTACCCAATCTTCACACCTTCAATGAGAATTTCTTTTATGACTGAACTAGCTGGGACATCACCGTTAGACTCTGGAATCCCATTCCCAACCTGGCACTTGGTTAAACTGCTTTGCCTGTCATTCTTCCTGACTATGAATTATTTTAATACGTAATACTGGTACATTACACACAGGCTGTGGAATCAATAACTATTACCAGGATTACGAATAAAACCAAAAAAAGGTTCTCTTGTACCTTTTATAGTAACATTTTAAGCTAAAATGTACATAAACAGTATTTATATAAATACATTTTAATAAAACCAAGCTATATCCCTTGTATTATATATTCAGTGTTACCAAATTAACTCACAAAAGTTCATTTACAGAAAAAGCTGTGTGTACTTTTCCGCGATGGTGTGCCATTTCAAAACTACAATATGTGTACACGTGAAATACGTATGTTTTCTTAGAAGTACATAAACCAAAAAATGGACCAGCAAACAAGGCACATAAAAATAATGGAAAATACTTTAACAAAAGTATTAGGTTCAATTAAACAGACCGGTTTCGGCAATTACTTTACAGAGCCTTCATCAGTGTTTTTATATACACTGGAAGGCAAGGACACAAGTACATGCACAGACAATATTTTTATCTCCAAAATATACTTGTTTACCTCTCAATAAACTTATATTATGATGCCTAAACAGGGACGCAAGTTAGAGTTCTGCACACGCCCATAGCCAGCTATGTTTACAGACCAGTGTTCCTTGAAAAAATGAAGTCAGCAAATATGTTTCTTTCTACTCCAGTGTTGCTTTTTTTTTTTTTTTGGCAAATCTAGATGTCAAACAAGTATCTGATGAACCCTGGAAGTGGGGGGTGGGAGCCGAACACTCAACACTACAGTACAGATGGGCTAGGAGACAGGGAGTTGAGGGGAGTTCAAACTTCATGGATGGGACTGCAAAAAAATAAATTAAATAAAATAGTGAATAAATAAAAATTGCACCCTTTCTGAAGCGGCCTGTACAGTGCCCTAGGCAGTCTCCCAGTTCGCCTATGCCTAAGGCCGGCTGTGGGTAACACAAAACCTTTTATTCTAACAACATTCTACATTTATACAAACCATATTTAAAATTTGTCCCTATTTTTGGGCCTTTGACCCCCCCCCCCATTATTCTAGCCTCTGTCCAGATTTCTTGTACTAAGAGGGTGAGAGGTATGGAATGCACATATAGGGACAGACAGAACAGGATATGAGGACTGCCTGAGTCCACATGGGTGGGATACCAGGAATAAAGAAGGAGAGGCCATTCTAGACCTCTGTCTAGCAAAAGGCTTGATGGTGACCAATGCGTGGTTCAGTAACAGAGACAATTACAAGCTTACATACAAGAGTGGCCAACATGCAACTCAAGTAGATGTTCTCCTAGTAAGGAAAAGACACTGGGACAGACTTTGAGATTGCAAAGTCATCCCCAGTGAAGTAGTCAGCCTATAGCAGAAACCACTTTTGGCCACAATCAGATGCAAGCAGTGGTCAGAGAAGGCTCTAAGGTCAAAAGAGGCCAGGGTGAAGACCTGGAAGTTGACTATAGAGAAAACACAAGAGTTCAAGGAATTAGGAAGTAGGTGGTTTTGAAGAAGGATGGCAACATCTCAAAACAGCATGCATAAGGATTATAAAACAGATATGCGAATGAGCCAAGTATGGAAATAAGGTACATAAGGAAAGTTGGTGGTGGAATGTAGAAGTCCAGAAAGTCATCAAAAGAAAGAAGGACTGCAGAAAAAAGTGTGAGTCAGAAAAGATGGATCAGGCCAGGAAGGAATAGCAATGTGCAAACAAAGAGGCTAAGAAGCAGTCACAATAGCAAAGAAGACATCGGTGGCACCTCACCAGCTTCTGGAAAGTAACTCTACAAATGGCACAAAGAAACTAACAGGTTGCAAGGGAAAGACAGAAAGAATTTAGTCATCAGACACCCTTCATACAGGATGCCAGTCACAACCTGCTCATTAGTCTAAAGAACATCAAAGGCAGAAGGAAGGAGTACTTCCAGCAGCTTCTGAATGAAGCAAACCCCACATAAAGCTACACTTCACCAGACACAGGACAGGTTACAATGAAAGAAGAGGAGGAGCCCACCCTAGATGAAATTAAAATTAAGTCAGGGAAAGCAGCAGGTTCAGGTGATTTCAAAGCAGATATGATAAAGATGTTAGATTTCATTTTTTTTTCATTTAAACTGATTAGAAAAAGAAACTTGTCCTTTTGTGATTAGTTTAAAGTGAAGTTTGGGTTTTCTTTGTTTTTTAAATGATAGTATGTGTTCAAGACTTTTAAGTGTTAGCCTTTTGGTGTCAGTATGTTGTGCGTAGAGAGTATTAAATATATATATATGTTGACATTATTACTTTTTTATATTTTATAGTTCTTGATAACACTATTAAAAGTAAAACATAAGTGCTTAAACAATACTGTTTCGTTTAAGCAAAATCTTTTTATATTTACATGCTGTGTTCTTTTACATTATACATCATGTTTTTTTTTTGTTTTCTCTGTTATACTTTTTTTGCATTATACTGTATAACATACTTCTGCATTGTTTGCCTCTTTAGAAAATGCCTTTAGAGAAAATGTTTGCTTGTGATTAGAACAAGTACCATGTACTAAACAAAATAATTAAATATGCAAGGCCAGTCTTGTACTTGTTTCTAGAAACAGAATGCTTCAGCGTGCACACATTATTTTTGCCATGTCTCCACTTCTCATCAAGCTGCTTTACATTTGATCTGTTAGTTTTCTTTCACTCAGTAATAAAAATAAAGTATTTCATCTCTTTGCAGACATCTTGACTTTTCATCAATTATTCCTTGACCGTTCTAGAAATCATTGTAAACTTTGAATTGGATGTAAAACTGCAACCTGTAACAAGTTGAGAGTTCAGACGCTCCCTTGTTTTGCTCTCACATTACCCTAAGAATATTTGATTACTTATGGATATATTTAGAACCAGGTGTTCCTTTTAACAATGCAGTCTAGCCCTACCTTTGGGTGGACTATTGTTATGAGAAATGACTGAAAAAAAAAGTCATTTTGTAAAGGACTATGCACCTTTAAGACCAGGTGGAAAACTAGTTTGATCATTTTTATTGTTTGTCTTGTGTAGCCACATCCTAGTGATTAGTTAAGCATGCTCTATCTCCAATATTTAAAATAAGCACCCACCCTGAGTATAACTGCAAAGGTCATTCTGACACAGACATGCCAAAGACAGCCATAAACAGCACCTGCTCATTTGGCAGCATGTAGAGAACATGTTCTATACTTTTTATCTTAGACCAGGGCAATCTTCACTCACAAAAAAAGACAGCAATCCTAACTACCATGAGAAATAAAATGTGTTCATTTCGTAGTTTTTTTTTTTGCCTGGCAGACTTTATAGTAGTTGCACAGGATAAAAGCCTAAGTTCATCTGCACTGATGTAGTCATACATTACTGACTAGACATGCCTAGACTACCCTTTATACCAGGGTCATAATCCCAACATTTCATATTATACTTTACATTTCACTTTCTTGTCTCCCTTTTGCTAAGTGAAAACTTTTCCTTTGGTAACATGACTTTAAAGTTTTTTTTCTGTACAGCACTTAGAAGAATAATGTATACCTTATGCACACAAAATGTAAATAATTTTAATACACAAATTTGACAAGGTTGCTTCTATGTTAACCTCTGGAGACACATCCAAAAGTATTAGTAAATGAATGAAACTCCTATCAAACAAACTTCCTGGACCCCCAGCATGTGAGAAACTTCACCTCCCTCACCCTCTTACTTAAGTATACTAAATCCACAGTTACGCAACAGTGGGGAAAAAGGGAAACATTCAGATTAATTGTACAGTGGTCTAACACACGTAGTGATCTTGCTGCGTCTAGTCAAGTTTATCTTTTGATCAACTTCAGTAAAGCATAAGACACACAGAGAAAGGGACCTCAACTGATTATAGGGCAATCATCTAGGGCATCTGGGCTGAACATTATCTAACTGACAACAGAACAAGGATTATTCTGTGGTACATGTACATGTACTGCTGGTCCGATAAGGTATAGACTCTGAACTTGTCAGACATCTTGACTGCTCCTGAGCTCACAAGCTTCCTGTGCTCAGGTGGCAACCTAAATATAATGATAAGGTGATTAAATTCAATGATTACCAGGTAAATTATTGCCATTTCAGAAGACAATCTATGAGAGTCATAGAAGGACACTCCAGTTTTCATAGGGATGGCCTGCATCTGTCCTTCTATGGTTTTAACATACAGGCTGACTCTATAGTGCTCATCTTGGGCAAAGTTCAGTTTATGGGCATTTTGATGTAAATAATTCTAATTCAGAAAATATCAAGTAGAGCTGCTTTATGCTTGAAGCTTAACAAACAAAATGCCAGTATTCAAGGTCTTCCTGCCTTTTGAAAACATTTATGTTTGTATGGTTATCAAAATGTGACAGCACACCCTCTTTACCAGGGTGCCTATCATGCAGTCCATCCCACTGGGGTCTTCAGGGGCATGATGGTATTTACCCAAATCCCATTATCTTGTATCATATCCGACAAGATACTGACCTGGTGTTTATCACGATCCCGGCATAATTTAAGAACATGAACTATCACATGATTCCAGATTACAGAGCCGTATCGTCATCTGCTGAGCACAATGTATATTTCATACAAAAATTAAAAACACAGTTATCAAACCAATTATACTACTTAGAGGGGACTTTAACTACCCTTCTGTAAACCTACAAACATGCACCTCTAGGAACATAGATGCACAAAGGTTTCCTTGAATTTCTTAACACCATTTCTCTAGTTAAGATATTTCCCTTTGCCCACAAGATGTGAAAATCTGCTTGATCAAATCCTTACTAACAGATCCTTATCTTGTATGCTCTCCTGTATGACTCCCTTTCCTGGTAAAGTCCAACTACCAGGCAGTCGTATTCTCCTTTAGGATAAATGCCATGCATATTAAACATTCTACGACATTAAGAGATATACTTTAAAACCATGTCTGCGTTACTTGACCGCGGGCCCACACTTGACACCATATAATGTGGTGGTGCCATTTTCAGAAAACTGATTATATATTCAAATTTGCTCTTCTTTCATAATTGTGCAGAACTAACTCTTTGCTATCACATGGATGCTACCTGTGACCTTGGAGATATTTACTATCTGACCTGCCTGGAAATAAGGGCTTTTCTGGTATATATCATAAAGGAAGAAGGGAGGAGTAGATGGGAATAATCTGAGTGAAGAAAGGATGTAAACCATAGAAGTCTTAAAAAAGCAGAGGTACTGAATGACTACTTTGTTTCAATCTTCAAACAGGAAAGGAAAAGGATTGCACCAAGCTGGTAGGGAGGCAGACAGAATGGAGAAAACACAGACAGAAATCAGTATAGTAAGTAAAAAGGTGGAGATGGAACTTGATACCATTAGGAAGATGAAGCACAAGGACTAGATGGGCTACCTCCTACACTCCTCACAAAACTGTCCATTATGGTAGCACGCCCTGACAGAGATGTTAAACAGCTGACTGGGCAATATGTGTGTACCCTTGTATGTGGTAGGGGATAAAAAATGTTGTCTGTTAAACTTGGGATATATGTACTTCAATGAATTCAAGGCTGCATGACCTCAAAGTTATAATATTTAGTGAAGCTGTGGTGTGAACATGTTGGGGGAGGGCTTTTCATGATGTTTTTTGTAAATATTTTCCACTTTCAGATTTAGTTTTACAAAGGTTATTGGTCGGGCTAAGGTCAGGTCAATGAATTGCTATGTATCTGCCAGACCTGATTCAATGTTATGATGGGATTACAGGTAAGCTTGGCAAGGGAGTACCAGTAAACGTGATCTACTTGGACTTCATCAAGGCCTTTAACTCAATCTCACGAAGGAGGCTGACAGGAAACTGGAGGGGCTAGAAACAAAACCAAGAGTGAAGAAATAAACTGTTGCAAGGCTGAATAACATAACACAGAGGATTGCAGTGACAGGAATGATGTCAGAAATTAGGAAAGTAGCTACCGCAGTTTGTTATGGATCCACTAGGATTTTGTTTGCCTTATGGAATGTAAATATACAATCCAGTGTTTACCACAGCCAACTTTACCACCACTAGTAGACAATGGCAGTACATTATATAGCTATAACTAACTACTAACTCCCACACACTCAGTCACTAAACATATTAAGTCTTAGGTTGCACTAGCTCAAGAAAAGGGGAATTAAGTATGTAACCTTTTCTCTGAGATGGTACAACTTTAGAGGTAGCATATATGCCTGATTTTGATACTGTTTAGTAGACCCATCCAGTGTTTGTCAGTGTGCTTGCTTCAAACATTTCATTAGGAATAGAAGACAGGATCAACCTCTTTAGTGATGAGAGAAAGAGAAGTCCAATAATGCAGTTATGGGATGGATCCAAGAAAGGACTTGGAAGGGCATGCTGCAAGAACAGAAAGGTGACAGTTATGGATCAAAGCAAATGAAAGTGAAGTACAGCACTTGGGTCTCATCAATACTGGGGGGTAGAATTGATGAAAAGAAAGCAGGGAAAGTATCTCAGGGTGTTGATCATACATTTAATGGACCTCCAGGTGCAGAGTAAGAGGGAAGTGGTAGCACCAAACAGACCAGTGAGGTGTGTCCTTAGTTGGAATCTCAGGCAAGGAAGTAATCATTGCACTTTACATGGTTAGACAACTCCTTGAATACTGTGTAAAATCTTAGTGTAGATACAAAGAAAAGGATGTCAAATCTGATGTCAGCCTATTGGTAAATACCATCTACACAAATGTCTCACAATCTTTCTCCATTTCAGATATTCAGCCAGTCAGAAAAAGGATTTCAGGACACAATACCAGCCAAGGAAATTGTTTTCTTGGAATGTGCGCTGTTTTAATATTAAGTTTAATAATGCAGATACAAATCTGTGATACCTCAGAGCATCATTAGCCAAGCTGTAAATTGTAACTAGTTGCACTAGCACTTTATCTCTTTGAAGGAAGGAGCTGTCCATCCATTGAAAGTAACATACAGTTTTTTATATAGCCAAACACCAACTGGGCAACTGTTTCTGTATCTGACAAAAGCTATGCTCACTCTCTGTAAATCCACATAACCTACATGTGGCTTGTTGCATCTTACATTCTTGGTAATGCAGAAGTGTGGATTCCAAACACAGCTACAAACATCGGCACTCATGGTAATGTTGTTGCCAAATAATATACCTACTGTGGTGACTGCTTTCGACATCCATCCATTGTCAGTCTTCCATAGGTACATAGGTAGGTACTAGGCTATCTGTCCAAAGGCATTTGTAAGCCTAGCCAGAATGTGTTGGCTTTCGCCACCCCCTTAGATTAGTTCCCTGTGCCTCTGTCCAGCAGAGCCACTGAAGTGATCCCAGGGGTAAACTTTCTGTTTCCCATCCACTCGTCAAGGTTTCTCTTGAAGAGTGTTAGCGAGGACTCTGCCTAATGTAGATTGGAATCTTGTTCCAAAGCATGGGAAGTTTCTGAGACAGGAATCTGTCCCTCCAGCACATCCTATTTATTGTTGTGGTGAGGTTTAGATCCCTAGACTGTGTGGCTTGAGGGGATAAGGTTTTCTTTAGGTGGAGCATGTCCATCAATTCTGGGTTGGACATGGCCTTGTATGTCAGGTAGAGATCACCTCTGAGTAGGCGGTATGCAACCGAGTACAGCTGGAGTTTCTTCAGTCGAGCTGCATAGAGCATCTGTTTGAGGCCAGTGATCCTCTTGGTGAGGTACTTCTGCGGTCTTTCCAGCTGTTGCAGGTGTCTTGTAAGGTACATCCCAAATGGGGCATTGTACTCTATGATGGGTCTGATGAGTGATGAGTAGAGAGGGCACAATAACCTCTTTTGATCTGGATGTGAACCCTTTTGTGATTAGGTGGGCCACATAGAAGGATTTTCTAACCACTTTGGCAATGTGATTATCAAAGGAGAGATTGCTATCTACTTGGGTCCCCAGATCCCTTATTACGTTTTCCATATTTAGGGGGCTACCACCTATGTGGTAGTTTGTGGGTACTTTGTTTTTTCCAAAGGGGATGACTATGCACTTTTTGGCATTTAGCTTGAGGCCATGATTTTGACACCAGGTATCTGTCCCAGTGAGACTCTTTTGGAGGATGTCTGTGTCAGCCAGAGAGTCAATTATAGCCCCTAGTTTGCAGTTGTCTGTGAACTTGGTCAGCTACAGTCCTCCTGTGCTTGCCTGTACCTCTGAAAAGTATATGCCGAACAGGAGGGGTCCTAGGACTGAGCCCTGGGGAATTCAACTTGTAACCGGTTTAGAGTCGGACCTAGCTCCCGTAACTCTCACCATGTGGGTTCTGTCCATGAGCCAGTTGGCAACCCATCTTGTGACGTAGGAGTTTATGTTCAGGCTGGTGGGCTTGTCTATAATACCAGAATGGGGAATGGTGTCGAAGGCCTTTGCGAGGTCTAGGTAGGCTGTGTGTACCACGTTTCCCTCATCTGTAGCCTTGGTAACTGTCTCAAAGAAGTCCACCAGGTTTAGGAGGCATGATCTGCCCTAAACAAAGCTGAATTGGGTAGGGTCCAGTGTTTGGAGGTTCCCAATGTCTCTGTTAATGAGTTCCATGATGATGCGCTCCATAGCCTTGCAGACCAAGCTAGCCAGGCTTATTGGGCGATAGTTCCCGGGGTCTGTTGTGACTCCACCTTTGTGGAGCGGAATAACTGTTGCTGTGCACAGTTTTATAATTAGATGCCTCATCAAATACATACTATGGAGACATCTTTCCGAGTAACAGACTATTTCAACCAGTTGGTAAAGGACTGGAATATACTCAGGAATGGATAGTTTGGTTATGCTATTTACTTTTGCTGTGATAAGGCTTAGTTTCACTTTTGCTTATCACATGCCTAAAATACTGGAGTTCAGACTTTCAAAATGCTACTTCTCACTGTTAATTTTAAGGGTTCAAACTTGAGTAGTCTGTGGTATTACTGTCAGCCACTGACCATGTCTGTTTCAGTTATGCCATAAACCAACACATCATCAGTCACAGCAAGTGTACCTTCATGACCTCTCAACAATGTGCTTATATTTTTACTAAAGTATATCAAGAGCAGATGTGATTTAAAATGGCTGATGCCTAATACATAAGCACCCCATCACACTGATGAGAGTTATTAACATCCTGCTACTGAATTAAAAGGGTATCTGCTAAAACTCATTTGATACATTAACCGTTGAAATCACACATGCCACACCATAACGGCGGTGTTGTGTGTTGAAATCAGGTAGCACAAACCTTTCCTTCATCACTCCCTTTTTCAAGCATTTAAGGCCACTTTTCATAACTGCTGGGACCACGGGTTCAGCCCAGTCTGCAAGTTTTTCTGACATTCTCAGTCATTCCAAATGAATGTATTCATTGCAGTTCTTCCCCAAATTTGGCATGAAGGGTGGGGGACCTTCCATGGAGAAACAAGGGTATATATCATCTGTACAACCCCATCCTGTCCATGGGCACTATACTCAAGCTATTACTGTAACAGATCCAGAGTTCAGAAGACCAACATCACCAAAAGCATTTGAAGTCATTTCCAAGAACTAGTCCTATCTTACAAGTACTTGCTTAGCTAAGCAAATTATATACAAACAGGTCTTTTAAAATAAGTGTGCATAATGTGGTAATTTGGGCCTTTCCTTTGCTCACTTGCCAGAAACTTCCTCATGCAATTTAATTTAGCATTCAGACTTAAAATTAAATGTTCAATGCAGTTTTTAAAGATGAAAATAGCATATTAAGCTCAGAAATTTCTAGTATAGTATAATTGAAATACTAACTCCCATGTTTATTTTAAACCACATTGACATATCACTTTTTTGACTATCTAAGTGAGACCCAAGGCCATATGTCACTTTCATGCCTGTCTTAAAATGACCAAGCTTTTTGCAACTCTAACATCTTTTATGTCATACTGGACATGCTCAGTTAGTCATACATCTGAAAAAATGTCCATGCTTGTCCTGAAATTCAGAAACATGGCATGCAGAGTTGCAGCCAACCCACAGCTGTTTACCTTGTTTGCATGACAAGGCCCAGAGCTCATTACAGTTAACAGTGGGGGAAATCACTGCAAGATGAGGACTCTTTAAATATCCTACTCACAGCTGCATCAGCACTTGTTTAGAGCAGATAGTACTTAGATGTGACTGCTATCTTACCTTGTCATCATAACCTTACCTTCACAGCATTGTGCTCAACTGTATAGGTTTATAGTAAGTACCTATGAACCTATGACATTGACAGTTATGATGAGAAGGTTAATGGAGAAAGTAAGGAAGGGAATTAAGAGGAAGGTAAGCAGGTTAGGGTAGATACCAGGGAATATAAACAAACAAACAAAATAGAACACAGACAAGACTGACAAGGGAGGTGCTGGCACAATAAGGGGCATGAAGCATGATGAAAAAGGAAATATCAGGCAAACAGAAGGTAGACAATGGTGTTTGGGTGTACTGTACAAAGAACAAGCTGACCATAGACACAAAATGGAAGGAGGATAACAACATGATATGGAACAGGATGGGGCTGCACTGATATCATCTCTGCTTGCTGGGATCCTGTGAGAGTTAAAATGCCTCCTTGGGGCTCCACATTACTGTGTTATGGCTCTGATGGATGATCCATGGGGATTAGGCTGCTGGAGCAGGGTCTCCAGATGGTCAATGTGGGCATCTAGCCATCGGTCACACCCCCACTATCACTGCTACTAGCAGGGACAACATGACCTAACCTCCAGAGCAGGGTTGGATGGTGTGTCCCCTGCAGCTGAAGTCTGAGGTGAGGAGGTGACCTTGGCAGGCTGGCCCACAGATAGAGAGGATGGTTGTGTAATCTGGTGGGGGGGGGGGCTAGCAGCCCTTACTTGGGTGATGGATGCTGGTCAAGATGCTGCTGCATATAAAACAAAATAAAAAAAAAAATAAATAAATTAATGTAATACAAAGGATAGTGTGAAAGAGGATGGGGAGAGAGGGACAGGTGCAGATACAATGAAAAAATGTAACTAGTAGGTATTTTTTCTCTTATGCAATATTATAGGCTGTGTATTCAAAACTGTAAGATACTCCACCCCCAAATTTGCAGTGGTAACACAATCCAGAGCCAATGGAGGGGATCAAACCTATATATATCAGCACATGCAATTTGAAAGGCAATGCCTTAATAGGTTCATAGGTTCATAGGTAAGTACAAGGGTGCAGACAGCTTCTAGCCTAGCTGCAAAAATGTGTTGAACTACTTGTATAATCCCACTGAAGCCTGCACTCAAACAACTCCAAAGTACTTCTGACATACCAAATCAAAACCAAGAAAATCTAAAGGTGTTACTGCTCAATGCTAGGAGTCTAATAAAAAAACTCCACTTCCTAAAAGTTCTCTTCACCCTAGAGAATGTTGACATCTGTGCAGCCATTGAAATACGGTTTAAAGCCAAGGAGAGCACACCAACAGTACAAGGTTATAATGCCTTCCACACATTTAGACCATTTACTATACATACAGGGACTAAAGTTAGAGGTGTCTCGATTTATATTAAAAATAAAAATACCTCAGGGCTGTTCAAACTAGACAATTCACTAGAGCTTCTCCACATTCAAATCACCATAGGCAAAATCCCATACCACTTCCTTGCAAGCTATAGGACCCCTGTACGACCCAGGAATCCCATACCATGTATTTAAACTTATTGGAAACACTCACTATCCAACCCAATACCATATTCATGGGTGACTTTAATTACCATGCTGTTAACAGGGAATCATATGATGCCAAATGTACAGGTAGTGAGATTGCTGGATCTTGTAAACACAAACTCCCTGGACCAGATTGTAAATATACCAACAAGGAGTTAAACCATAGTGAATCTGGTCCTCACTGCATGGGATAGTGCTGCACACCCCCTGGTGTAATGTCTTCTGGTAATGTTAGACCACAACATGGTCTCCTTTGAAGTAAAACTAAAACCTGGAAACCCAGATAGCCTTGGAATATTCAGGAACTACTCTAAGGCTAACTTCCTACTATTAGGTGATACCCTGGTAAAATGTCAGGCCCCTTAAACCCTAAGAATACTACAGGCTATGCAGACCTTGTTCACAGAAACCCTGTACAAGCATGTTAACAGCTGCATAGAGGCAGCCATACCCACCAGGAAGAAGTGCAGAACTAACTCGAAAAACAAGCCACCCTGGTGGAATCACAATCTCAAGATGCTGTATAACAGAAGGAAGAAAATTGTGGCAAAAAATAGGAGGTGCAGCACCCAACTGGAAAAAAAGCACTCTCATCAAACTAAACAAACAAGTCAGAGGACAAATAAAGGAATAACAAATAAATGGGCACAGACAGTATCCCAGCATGCCTTCTAAATAGCATGAAACATGATCTGTCAGGCCCTCTGGAATTGCTATTCAACTATACCCTCCAAACAGGCTTCATGCCTCATGAATGGAGAACAACAGTCATCCCTCTGCACAAAGTTGGGCCACCTATAGATCCATAAGTCTCAATGGACCCATGCAAAGTCATGGAAAGAATTACATGGACATAATCAATAATCACATAGAAAACCTGCAGATACTGGACCCAACCCAGTTTGGTTTCATCAAGGGCATGTCTTGCCTACTCAACCTGTTGGGCTTTTTGGGAAGGTTACCAAAAACAATGGATGAGGGAAAATGGTACACACTGCATACCATAACCTGGCCAAGGCATTTGACACAATCTCCCACTCGGGCATTATTGACAAACTAAAGAGGTTAAGTACAAATCCTTATGTCATCCAGTTGATAGCTAGCTGGCTCATAGAAAGGACCCAGGAAGTTAGAAGTGGGAAGTCCACCTCTACAAAGAGGGCCGTCACAAGCAGAGTCCTCAGGGATCAGTTCCGAGACCATTCTTTTTTGGCATTTACTTTTATGAAGTCAAGGCCAATATCAATGGTCTCTGGCTGGCTAAATCTGCAGATGATTGCAAATTAGGAGCTGTCATTGAATTGCCCGCCAACACAAATGTTCTACAGGAAGGGCTAACACAGACAAACAACTGGTGCCAGAGTCATGGACTAAAACTAAACGCCAATAAATGCATAATAATATCCTTCAGGAAGTCATTCATCCCTGGTAACTATCATATTGACAACACACCCTTAGAGTTGACCCAGTAGTCAGGGACTTGGGGAAAGACACAGACAGTAATCTAGCCTTTGACCATCATGTATCTAGAGTAGTGAGGAAAGCATTCTATGTTGTGCAACTTAAAGGTATGGCATCTAGGTCCAAGGAAGTCAATGTTCCACTGTATTCAGCAATCTTCAGATCTATCATTGAGTACAATGCCACCTTTGGTATGTACCAAACCAGGCATATCCAACAACTGGAATGTCCACAGAGGTTCCTCACTAAAAGAATACAAGGTGTAAATAACATGTCCTCTGCAGACCACCTCAAGGCCATATCCCTGTATTCTGTCTCCTACAGGCTCTTGTTGGGGATCTATGCCTGGCATACAAGGCTTTGTCAGAGCCCATTCTGATGGACCTCCTGCATATCTACAAAACAAATAGCACCAGGATTACCCATTCCAAAGGCTTAAACCTTGCCTGTGATATGAATAGGACCTGCTAGAGAGACAGGTATGTATCCCAAAGACTACCTCTTCCCTGGAACATGCTCCCATCCATGTGAAGCAGAGTTCCTCCCTAATCCAATTCAAATGTAACTTGGACAATTGGATGCGAACAGGAAATTCATCCCTGGTTTGGCACCTATGTCTCTAATGGACACAGGCAGCATGTAAATGTTTCATCTCCCAAGCCCCTACTTACACTTATCAAGAGTACCAGAACTTGTCAGAGATTTGGGATGCATGGCTAGGCTTTAAAAGGCCTTTGTGATGGTTAGCCTAGTAAACACCTATGAACTTATGAACAGTAATAACATCAAGAAGTCATAATACTGTCTTTGAACTGGGCACACAGTGGCAGACTACAAATATAAGCTGTCAACAGACTCACAAGTCTGCATGCAATATAAATATGTTCAGTTATGTCAATAATTAAACCTGCACTGTGTGCAGGTGTACTCACTCTGGCACCTTGCGAGGCAATCTTTTCTCTCCTATTGTGCAGCTGTGCATTCTACACTGTTGCTTCTGGGATCATGGACAGAGAGAGAGAAAGAGGTGCGCATAAGTCTCTAGATGTCATACACTGGCAGTATGTATGTGTAGGTGAGATAAATGTTCCTTACAGTACACCTGTGGTGCTTCAGCTGTAACTCAGACTCGCACTGCCACAGACGTTGACATAGTGTCATTTCAGGTTGCTGTAACGATGGCAGCAGTGCTCACCAGTGTACAGGATGCATGTCATATACTGCCTACATCTATTGACTCAGCATTCCAGGCCTTTGCATTATAGTGGGAGTCATCATTGGTCATGGTGGGGTACATGGATGTAGATTTTAGTTTCATACAGGTACCACCACTTCGCCTACAAGGAGCATTTTGCTTACCCTCAGCTGACATGATTCCTGTATTAGGGCCAGAAGAGAAATATGGCTAAAATCTCATAGTCACACAAGTAATTCAGTTCACCAACTGCCACACATTATTGGTTAAATCAGTTGAGCAACCTATGGTGGGACTGTCAAATGTATGTACAATTTTCAAATATTTAATAAATAAACTAAGTGTAACATGATCAAAAACATTATTGACTGGTGCCAGGAATAAATGCTTTCATGTAAAACTTGGGACTTCATCAGATTCCTGTAGAAAATCCATTCATCCAAACTTCTATAACAATTAAAATGTCACATGGCTATTCACATTCAAATTTTAAAACAAACACACCTAAAAAGTGTTCATGCACAAAATACATATAAAACTTCTTTGGAACATGAATGAAACCTCTACTAAAACATCTGCAGAATATTTCTGCTGTATATAAAATAAATATTAATGTTTTACTTTTAACCTCTGTCTTTTCATGGCACGTTTAAAATGTAAATGGTCGTTTAGTTCATGATTAACAGTAGCATTCAATAGGTTCATAGGTTCATAGGTTCACAGGTAGGTACTAGGCTATTGGCCCTAGGGCCTATATAAGCCTAGCCAAACAGTACCCTGGTTTTTGCCACCCCTTGTTGAGCAGAGCCACAGAAGTGATCCCCGGGTGAATTTATTTTAAATTTCAGACACTGGAACATCAGGACTGGTACCTTTGACTCTCTCTAGTGACACAAGCTCCTCAAGCTTGTGCTCCTCCTTACCTATAACCCCCCTGGTGCTACTGAATTCTCCACACAGTGTAAATAAGCATTTAGCCATATAGCTATGTATACCAATTTAAAAGAAGAAGAAGGAATTTAAGTGCAAGTCCACTTCCAGACCCCTCAGACTGTGGTAATTTGAATGGGGAAGGTGGGTGCTTTGTTCTAACATTCCAGTAAGTACACAACTTGCATATCTTTCAGGTCCCGTCTAAGTACTGGAACATCAGGACAGAATCCCAAGCTAACATAGGTGGCTTTAGCTTAAACCTTTAAGAATGGTTGCTCAAAAAAATGAAATACAGTAACGTCTGAAATGCTTAGCAAAGATATGTAATATGGACCAAGAAGCTGCTGCTGCTATCTCATCAAGTGGAAGGTTATGTAGAAATGCTGTGAACCTAGCTTGAGCCCTAACCAAGTGAGTATTTGGTGGAACTGCAGATGTACAACAAAAGGAAATGTAGTCTGCCATCCATTTTATCACTGTAACTTTTGAAATCTTTTGACCAAGTCCAGCTGTTGAAAAACTGAAATTTCTCTTTCCTGAAAGATTTTGTGCAAACCAAATAGAACCTTAATTAGCTGTGAACATCTAAACAATGTAACAAATCATTTCCTACAGTACTTAAGAAAAATACTGGCAAGTGAATATACTGGTTTGGGATTACTCTTTGTGGCCACTCTGGGCATCAATTTGTCCTAAGGGATACTTGGTGCTGTTGGCAAATGAAATAGAGGTATTGTGAAGTTAAGCCTGTCAAAATAATAGCCACCAAAAGGACCATTTTCATGATAAGAATTGGATGTCAGTTGACCTGCTAGTTCGAAAACAGGTCTCATCAAATTCTCAAGCACAAAGTACTCACCATTCATATTTCTGGATGTACAAAAGATTTTCTGCATCACCCTCTCTAATATCAAGTTCCATGCAGTCAGTAACACAGAACACAAATGTCTTATATTTTTTCACATTTACTAATATGACTGTACCCAGTGGCATTTGAAAGACATGCGTAGAATGGGCATGCCTTCGTTGAAGGTTGGGTGTCGAGCTGGCACCTCGGCACCTGTAAAAAATCTACTGCCAATCATTAGCAGACCGGAGTTCTGCTGTGGCGACCCCTAACCGGCAAAAGCTGAAAGAAGAACTAATATGACTGTACAAAGCATTTTTACTGTTGTTATTTGTTATGGCATAGTAGCGTTCATATACTCTTCTATTCAACTTCCAGAGCCTGACATGACATACATTCTTCAGTATATACAACATTAAGCATTTCACAAGTACAACATTTTAGGGCAGGGTATGACCTTTCCATATTTTTACAAAAAAAAATGATGGACTACCGATTAATCAAAGGTATTGGTAATGATGTGTATGAAGGCAGAACAAATATGTATAGACTATACACTCAACAATCAAATAGCCACAATTTAGAGACTGAAAGGTATAAACTTGGTATGGTACTTACATACAGTTTGGCCACTTATACAGTAAGAAATATTATCAAAGAAAATTGGAATATTTCAAAAGGTGACCCAGCACTACGCTCTGTAGTGGAGGTGGGACCAGTATTTGTGAACAAAACAGTGAATAACTTAAAAAATGAGTTAGAAAAAGAAAAAAAAAACAAAGGTGGATCTAAGGTGGCAGTGAGACCATATGCTTTTTAGAATTGCTGCTGTTGCAGATATATGGCCAACAGCCCATCATTTTTTTGTAAAAATACAGACTGTGGGGCTGGCATCATCCTCTAGACTCCATTAAAGTTTTCTAGCTATGGCAAAGACCCACACAATTTTCCCAAAGAAGCACAGATGACATTGAAATGTCTCCACTTTATACAGATGGAATTCCTTTTGGAACACCTTTTCCCTTGTGCTCTGGTTTCTGTGTTCCTTATGATGGAATTCCTTTTGGAACACCTTTTTCCTTGTCCTCTTGTTTCTGTGTTCCATATGATGGAATTCCTTTTGGAACACCTTTTCCCTTGTGCTCTGGTTTCTGCGTTCCTTATGATGAAATTCCTTTTGGAACACCTTTTCCCTTGTGCTCTGGTTTCTGTGTTCTTTATGATGGAATTCCTTTTGGAACACCTTTTCCCTTGTGCTCTGGTTTCTGTGTTCCTTATGATGGAATTCCTTTTGGAACACCTTTTCCCTTGTGCTCTGGTTTCTGCGCTCCTTATGATGGAATTCCTTGGAACACCTTTTCCCTTGTGCTCTGGTTTCTGCGCTCCTTATGATGGAGTTCCTTTTGGAACACCTTTGCCCTTGTGCTCTGGTTTCTGTGTTCCTTATGATGGAATTCCTTTTGGAACACCTTTTCCCTTGAACTCTGGTTTTGTTGTTTCTTATGATGGAATTGCTTTTGGAACACCTTTTCCCTTGTGCTCTGGTTTCTGCGTTCCTTATGATGGAATTCCTTTTGGAACACCTTTGCCCTTGTGCTCTGGTTTCAGTGTTCCTTATAATGGAATTCCTTTTGGAACACCTTTCGCCCTTGTGCTCTGTTTTCTGTGTTCCTTATGATGGAATTCCTTTTGGAACACCTTTTCCCTTGTGCTCTGGTTTCTGTGTTCCTTATGATGGAATTCCTTTTGGAACACCTTTGCTCTTGTGCTTTGGTTTCGTTGTTTCTTATGATGGAATTCCTTTTGGAACACCTTTTGCCTTGTGCTCTGGTTTCTGTGTTCCTTATGATGGAATTCCTTTTGGAACACCTTTTCCCTTGTGCTCTGGTTTCTGTGTTCCTTATGATGGAATTCCTTTTGGAACACCTTTTCCCTTGTGCTCTGGTTTCTGCGCTCCTTATGATGGAGTTCCTTTTGGAACACCTTTGCCCTTGTGCTCTGGTTTCTGTGTTCCTTATGATGGAATTCCTTTTGGAACACTTTTTCCCTTGTACTCTGGTTTTGTTGTTTCTTATGATGGAATTGCTTTTGGAACACCTTTTCCCTTGTGCTCTGGTTTCTGCATTTCTTATGAAGGAATTCCTTTTGGAACACCTTTTGCCTTGTGCTCTGGTTTCTGTGTTCCTTATGATGGAATTCCTTTTGGAACACCTTTTCCCTTGTGCTCTGGTTTCTGTGTTCCTTATGATGGAATTCCTTTTGGAACACCTTTTCCCTTGTGCTCTGGTTTCTGCGCTCCTTATGATGGAGTTCCTTTTGGAACACCTTTGCCCTTGTGCTCTGGTTTCTGTGTTCCTTATGATGGAATTCCTTTTGGAACACTTTTTCCCTTGTACTCTGGTTTTGTTGTTTCTTATGATGGAATTGCTTTTGGAACACCTTTTCCCTTGTGCTCTGGTTTCTGCATTTCTTATGAAGGAATTCCTTTTGGAACACCTTTGCCCTTGTGCTCTGGTTTCTGTGTTCCTTATGATGGAATTCCTTTTGGAACACCTTTTCCCCTTGTGCTCTGGTTTCTGTGTTCCTTATGATGGAATTCCTTTTGGAACACCTTTGCCTTTGTGCTCTGGTTTCTGTGTTCCTTATGATGGAATTCCTTTTGGAACACCTTTTCCCTTGTACTCTGGTTTTGTTGTTTCTTATGATGGAATTGCTTTTGGAACACCTTTTCCCTTGTGCTCTGGTTTCTGCGTTCCTTATGATGGAATTCCTTTTGGAACACCTTTGCCCTTGTGCTCTGGTTTCTGTGTTCCTTATAATGGAATTCATTTTGGAACACCTTTTGCCCTTGTGCTCTTTTTTCTGTGTTCCTTATGATGGAATTCCTTTTGGAACACCTTTTCCCTTGTGCTCTGGTTTCTGTGTTCCTTATGATGGAATTCCTTTTGGAACACCTTTGCTCTTGTGCTTTGGTTTCATTGTTTCTTATGATGGAATTCCTTTTGGAACACCTTTTCCTTGTGCTCTGGTTTCTGTGTTCCTTATGATGGAATTCCTTTTGGAACACCTTTCCCTTGTGCTCTGGTTTCTGTGTTCCTTATGATGGAATTCCTTTTGGAACACCTTTTCCCTTGTGCTGTGGTTTCTGCGCTCCTTATGATGGAGTTCCTTTTGGAACACCTTTGCCCTTGTGTTCCGGTTTCTGTGTTCCTTATGATGGAATTCCTTTTGGAACACCTTTTCCCTTGTACTCTGGTTTTGTTGTTTCTTATGATGGAATTGCTTTTGGAACACCTTTTCCCTTGTGCTCTGGTTTCTGTGTTCCTTATGATGGAATTCCTTTTGGAACACCTTTGCCCTTGTGCTCTGGTTTCTGTGTTCCTTATGATGGAATTCCTTTTGGAACACCTTTTCCCCTTGTGCTCTGGTTTATGTGTTCCTTATGATGGAATTCCTTTTGGAACACCTTTGCCTTTGTGCTCTGGTTTCTGTGTTCCTTATGATGGAATTCCTTTTGGAACACCTTTTCCCTTGTACTCTGGTTTTGTTGTTTCTTATGATGGAATTGCTTTTGGAACACCTTTTCCCTTGTGCTCTGGTTTTTGCATTCCTTATGATGGAATTCCTTTTGGAACACCTTTGCCCTTGTGCTCTGGTTTCTGTGTTCCTTATGATGGAATTCCTTTTGGAACACCTTTTCCCCTTGTGCTCTGGTTTCTGTGTTCCTTATGATGGAATTCCTTTTGGAACACCTTTTCCCTTGTACTCTGGTTTTGTTGTTTCTTATGATGGAATTGCTTTTTGAACACCTTTTCCCTTGTGCTCTGGTTTCTGAGTTCCTTATGATGGAATACCTTTTGGAACACCTTTGCCCTTGTGCTCTGGTTTCTGTGTTCCTTATGATGGAATTCCTTTTGGAACACCTTTTGCCCTTGTGCTCTGTTTTCTGTGTTCCTTATGATGGAATTCCTTTTGGAACACCTTTTCCCTTGTGCTCTGGTTTCTGTGTTCCTTATGATGGAATTCCTTTTGGAACACCTTTACCCTTGTGCTCTGGTTTCATTGTTTCTTATGATTGAATTCCTTTTGGAACACCTTTTCCCTTGTGCTCTGGTTTCTGTGTTCCTTATGATGGAATTCCTTTTGGAACACCTTTTCCCTTGTGCTCTGGTTTCTGTGTTCCTTATGATGGAATTCCTTTTGGAACACCTTTTCCCTTGAGCTCTGGTTTCTGTGTTCCTTATGATGGAATTCCTTTTGGAACACCTTTTCCCTTGTGCTCTGGTTTCTGTGTTCCTTATGATGGAATTCCTTTTGGAACACCTTTTCCCTTGTGCTCTGGTTTCTGTGTTCCTTATGATGGAATTCCTTTTGGAACACCTTTGCCCTTGTGCTCTGGTTTCTGCTCTCCTTATCTCGTTTACTTGTTCTCCTATTCCCTTTTCCTGACTCAGCTCTTCATTTTCTAATTCTTCACTGTTATGCACTTGTATTCACTACAGCTGCTCTTGTATCTTGCACACTGTTCTCTGTTCTTCTGCTTTCTTCTTAGAGCAAACATAATTTGCCTACTTATTAACCTCCTTATTTAAAATAAACAAAACAACAAAACAGAGGTACATCATACATAATATTTTAAAAATATCCATACACTAGTTGAATAAAAGCTCTATTGCCTAAAAAAGGAAATCAAAAATTCATAATTTGAAGAGTTATAACACATCGACTTTTTTTTACTTAGGCCCATGATGCAGAGGGATAAAGCCCTGACAGCACCCCAGATAACCCATATTCAACTAACTGCTTAGGTGCTGGATGCACTGTGGGTGTGTGTGTGTGTGTGTGTGAGGGGGGGGGGGCATTCAGTGCCAGATAGCCCATCCGAGTGAGATGCAGGCAGCTTGGACCACTGCACTGCTGATTGATGCATTAAAAGACAAACCTGCACTGTTAGCAATATACCTCTTAAATGAGAGGTTGCTCATTCATGGGAACTTGCATGCACCTCCTGAGGAAGTTATGGCATAACTTACAAAGCTGCCATTAAGGTGGGGATAGGACAGTCTACAGGATCTGCAGACTGGCCTGCTCCTTAATAGTTGACTCTCACTTCCATCACAGAATGACTGGATTGTTGAGCTGTTGTTCTGATGATGGAGGAACAAATGGGTCAATTTGATGTAAGAACAGAGCAATTAAGCTGATATTGTGGACAGTTAAAAAAAATCACACAAAACCTGCTTATTGTTCCTTATGTTGTGCATCACACAACATATTTTTCCTCTGGATTGCTCTGTGGTAATACTCAACAAATATATGTCATGTGCATAACTCTTTGAACAAGAAATCTGGACAGAGCCATAAATAATGGGGTGACAAATGCCCCAAAATAGGGACACTTTTTAAATATTGTTCTTACAAACTTAGAAAGTTAACAGAATAACAGGTTTTGCATTAGCATGAATTTTCTGAAGGGTATGAAGTCTGAAATTCAAATGTCTGTCATTATTTTCTGACTTCAACCCTCAACAATTTGTCACTGATTTGACAGAAAACTACAATTGTATGAGAAACAGACCAAAACATGAGGTGAAAATCTGGACATTCTGCAAAAATCTATACAGTTGAGAGGTATGAATGTCTTCTAGGAAGGGACCCTACAATGACCACTAAGATACCCTTAATAGTATGGAGTATAAAAGGGAGCTGTGGTCAGAGTATCTAATGTTATGAGTTCTTTTAACTAGATAGTTAGACAACTAATGATAAAGTTTGTGAAACTATTCTAAATGGTAAGCTTATAGAGCTGTATTTCCTGGATAAGTCAGGGATACTGGGACCTACAGAATCTCCCACTTTGATTACTATGAACACAATTTGTGAAATACAGTATAGCATTTTCTTTCCTTGCACTGGCTAAAATCTATACTTGGAGGAGGAAGAATGGCAATTGTCTGACATTGGCTGAGAACTACTGGAGGTCCATCTCCATGAACTTGAATTATTACTGATTTTCTATGAGTATGGCACATCATCTTCCTTTAATAATTTATTTATCAGACTGAAAAAAAAAAGGTAGGCTAAGAATCCAGCTCTAACCTTTAGATTTTATACAGGGATTTTAGCTTTAGACAAGGATAATAGTTATAGCCTTTTTCTTAAGAGCTTCCATATTTCTGCAGGTGGCATGGGGGAGAATTCTAGGGCCCTAGACCACAATGCATTTAGTATGGTGGTTGAGATTGGTTGGGGGGGGGGTCTTTATTTTTGCCAGCATTAGCAAAATGGCATCAGAATTTGGTGGTGCCATTTCTCAGAAGTCCTTACAATTGTCCTGTTTTTTTTTTCTGCATTGAGTATTATGACAATAATTAAAAAAAAAAAACACAAAAACAAATGTCCCTTACTCTTTTTAACTTTTTGAATAACGTAACACGTAATTTTTTCAGGGATTATGCGATAGCATAAAAAAGTAAAGAATTTCTACCTATGCATCAGACAGCTTGACTGTCACTACTCTATTGGTTTACTCTCCCACTTTTTTTCTGCATGAACTTGGAATCAGTGAGAGGGTTAAGAGAAAGATGGAAACAAGCAGCTCGCAGTTTATTGGTGCATTTACTCAATTTTCCTGCAGTCTGTAATGTTTTTCTTAATATTTTTCAAAAATTCATATTAGTTGAACAAAACCCTGAAAATACAACAGATCTTGTGAGTCTTGTGCATTTATTAAGATGCTACAGATGTTGTGCATTACAGTTACCTGATCTAAGATGAACTGAACCACTTTTACTCATGCAATAAAAATACAAATTAAGGGCCTATGATGTCTGTAAGTGAGTAGCCTTCGAGCCTATGTATAGATTATCAAGGAATTCTTAGGCATAGAAACTCAATACAACAGAGCAAGTTCCAGTTACCTATCTAAATAAATTATTCAGCTTTAAGTTCTTACAATTCACATGACCTGCACTAATTTGTCAGCTGAGACACTGACTTCACCTTTTACAGAGTATATAATAAACCATCAATCACAAGAATGTGAATGTTTCAATCCATTTCTAATGAACCTTTCCATTGAAATGTAAGCATTATTTCAGTTATGAAATAATGCATGTGTACAAACAGGTATTTCTATTTATATAATGTCATACAAAAGTACTGATTCTTGTATGGCATCCTCTGTAAATTATGTTTGTTTTACAGCATCTTAAATGACTGAACAGACTTGGTATAAAACTCCTTAGAAAGATCCATTGTTTTGTATTTTGTAACTTAACAATAACAGACTAAACCAAGATATGGTTTTAAGTTCACAGTAGAAACAGCTCAACTTGCTCTTCATTGTAAGGCATGTTTCTTGATGTACAGAGGAAGTCGGTATTAACTACCATAGACCTTTAGCTCTGCAAACTTCACTCACCTAACCACCAACAATTGGGGATACTCATGAAAAATATGGCTAGGCTTGTAAGGGGTCTAGTGCCGTTAGCCTAGTAACTTTCTATGAACCTATGAATCTATGCTAATATTCAAAACCATTTTCTAGAGTTTGTTGCTAGGTGCTCTTATCTGCCTACAAGTGCATGTACCTATATATTCTGTATAGTTCTAGTACATGTACACACTTCTCTACATAGTTCTAGTACATGTACCTACCTGATGTTCTTCATATTAATCACTGGTACAGTAGCCTGAGCTATTTGGGCAGATAAGTTCCCTTTGGGGAAAACCGTCAGTTTCCTTATTTCTTACTGATATTTTATAACTTTCCTCTTCAGGAAAGTTATTTTAAAGCCAGGAGTGTTGCATGTTAACAAATTGTCTCGAGACTGCAATGTACTTTTAAACAGAACACTCATTGTTTCTGTCAGTTTAAAAGTAATGTTATCTAAGTGATAAAATAATTTCTTTGGAGACAGTGTGTTTATTTTAAATTTGTGGGGTTGCCATAATGTTTGGAAGTGCTTTTATGATGTGTTTTTCTGTCAACAAAGTAACTTTTCTGGACTGGTAGTTTTGCTGACCTTGTTGCCTGTTTTCCCCAGGACAGAGGCACCATTTTTGGCTTGACCATGGAACAGATTTTCACTCCCAAGTTCGGTCCTTCTTCCAGCCACAAAAAGAAAAAGTTAAGCAAACAGTCTTTGCCACCACAGCAGGCTAGCAATTTGCCTCAGCTGGAGGAGGGTGACTCTGCTGTGGCCATTTGTTGTGCCTTATACCACTAATGTTTTATTTGGGGGTTAGCCACATCCTCTGCTGCTGTTGGGGTCCACTCAGTGGGTAAGGAAGTACCACTTGTTCCAGGGAGAGGGAGTGGGGAAGGTTTTCCTGTTGTGTCAGAATGCTGTGCCCACCCCTGGGGAAGCTGGGACTGCCATTAGTAACATGGGTGGCTCCATTTTTCCTATCAAAAATAAACAGAAAACCAAGCATCCCAATACTCTTTGAATAGCAGTCATTTACTGTGACTTGCTCAGGGTTTGATTCAGGCTATTCATACTTCTTGTAGAGTAGTTTCCAGTAAAAGAAAGAGGGATGCCTCCTTTCCTGAAGAGATTTAAGATTCTGAATCTGAACAGGAAGATGTATAGATGGATTCATGGTTTCATCCATAGATTTCTGATTCAAATTCAGAGGAGAGATAACTTTCTGATTCTTCCTGTGTGGGTTTCTCTTTCTCTGGACTATTTCTAGAATGTCCTAGTATTTTCAGTGGAAAAACACTGAGGTTTCTCAGTCCTTCAAAAATACTATGAGTTGTTACAGAAGGATTTTCCAGAACCTATACCCATTCCTGCTGTCCTGTTTACTTTAAAGGATGTGTGTTTTGCTGCCTGCAATTTTCCTTATAGTTAGCCAGCTGTCCCTAAAAAGGCAGACAGGATGTATAAAGTTCCTCAGTCTTTACATTTTTATTCACTATTCCCAAACCTGACCCAACAGCTATAGCCTTAGTTGACTCATCTCCTACTAACACCTAATTAAGTCCAATCCTACTCTTTCTAATAAGGATGGGAAAATTATTGATAGGTATGGGAAAAAAGTGCAAACTTCTGCAACTTTGAATTTTAGAATTTGAAATTGTCAGGCTCATATGTTAAAGTTTATTCTGACATATTGTAAAAATACAAAGAATGTCTTATCGGTACTTTTCCGTTATCGGGTTAACACTTTAAATGCGGTTGCTGAGCTCCAGATTTAGTCTATTTTCACGTCTTTTAGGTGTTCATCTTTTAGGTGATCATCTTAATGTGTGTATAAAATGTAGAAGTCACATCTTTTTTAAATAGTATCCATTTAACACATGTTTACAGTAATTCCTTGAAGACATGAAAATGCACTGCATTTGGAGCTCAGCAACTGCACAAGGAAATCATTGAACGTTAAAATAAGATTATGTCATGTACAAGGCAACACTTTCAAGTATTCTCTCATTATGCCAGTGGCTTAGCTTTACAGTAATAATATTTTTTTGGGTAAGTGTTCTTTATTTTACTTCATTTTTGTATGATTCTTACTGTTATTTGCAAAACAGCCCAGCAAGGTGAATGGGGGAAGGAAGTGACAGAAGCTTGGCATGGAGGTGTTGTCTGTGATAGCCAATCTGTTCATGAGTTGTGGACTGCATGCAGGACATTTACAGTAAGACACTTTACAGGGAGATAGTTCATTTTCATTTCTGCTAGGGCAAATATAAGGATATTATGACACTCTTAAAAAAATAAATAAATAAAACCTACATTATACATTTTTTCATTTCTCTGTTCGTTACTAATCGGGGCAGCACTTTCAAAGCGATCGTTCAGCTGAAATCCAGTAGCTTAACATGTCTGTTAACCAGGTATGTGTAAAATTTAGAAAGATAACTTCATTTTTTTTTTTTTTTGCAAATTATTATTAAGACAAATAATTTTTACACATATCTGGTTAACAAACATGTTAAGGTACTGGATTTCAGCTGAACGATCGCGTTGAAAGTGTTGCCCTGATAACGGAAAAGTACCGTTTTAGCTACAACTTCTTCTTGAGAAGAAAAATTGGATTTATGTAACTTAGTTTCTTCGGTTGCACAGGTCACTACTCATTGTTTACAGTGTGTGTATGACTCTGTTGATACTTCTTACAGGGCTATGGCCACTGGATTTTAAGGAGGTTTGCTTGGTTGCATTTTCAGAACCTTCCAGACAATGTTAAAAATTAGATTTTAAATTCTCTCTTGGTTAGAGATTTAGTTTGACCCCTACACTACAGAGGTGATCAAAAAGTGTGATGAAAGGGGCAAGCTAATACACAGAATCTCTTAAGGTTTTTCAACCCTCCTTTTCCAAATTGTCCAAGGGGTTTTCTTTCTTCTCATCCAGTTTCAGCAAAAAACAAAATAAACAGTCTCAACATAGTTCAGGTAAACAGACATTTAAGAGGAAGTGGAAAGGAGGCTCCAAGAAGAAGTCTTAAACTCCCCAAACCAAGTACAGTCCATCAATTCTGAATGACTGTTCAAGAAACCTTGTTAGCCCTCCCCCTTGGCCCTCTTTCTCTTCCAGAAAGTCTGAATCTCAAATTTTCTCTTTGTGACAGACTGTTTCAGATAAATGGGTTCTAAAAATCATTCATCAGGGATACAAATGGCAGTGAGAGGAAAATTCCTCCTTCATGGGGATCATTTTTTATCCTGCAAATCCAACTGTTTTGTTTCCACCTGTTCTTATTTATTTATTTTATTTATTTATTGCATTTGTTAACCAGGAAAGTCCACTGGGCCTAAAAGAGCCCATTTCAGTGGAGGCCCAGGGAGAAAAACTCTGACAAGAACATAGATACAGAAAATATTTAACATTAATTTGTACAAAAATAGATACAGTGTTACAGATAGTGATTACAATAATATATATACAGAATATATACCATAAAAGCAGGAATTTTGTTGGTTGCCAGATGAATTCAATCAGATAGGTATAAAATTGAGATATATTTATCAGCATTATTGTACCAGTATCAAGTGATAAAAAATAATAATTATGGAGAAAATATCATCAGTCTGTAGTAGCAAAAAGCACAGGTGTTTAGTTATCATATAAGGAGAAGGAAGAGGTTAGGTTATAGAGCAGGTACATAGCCAGAAAGAGTCGAGATGATTTTTCAGTATTTGTTTGAAGGTGGTGCTGCCTATGTTTCTTACAGAAGGTGGTGGTAAGTTCCGTAGTTTGGCGATGCTAAAGGAATAGAGGAGTTGACCAGGAGGTAAGGTGGGCTTCTCTACTTTTAGAAGTAGATGATTTTTAGATCTTAGTTGCTTTCTGGGTTGGTATTGGGTGAGTAGTGTCGAGAGAGGAGGGCAGTGTGTGGGTCTGTAGATTAGTTTGTGCGCTATAGTTAGTTGGGTGAATGAGAGATGGTGGGGGAGTTCATCACATGTTGTTCCAAGGAATGATGGAACCAGTTCCTCCTTTCCCGATGGTGAAGAGGCTTTATTCAAGGATGTTCCTAGTCCCAAAGAAAGAAAACCAGTTCTGGATCTTTTTTAATAAACCTGTTTATGATAGTGCCCAAATTCAAAATGATGTCACTGTACAACCTTTTGCCTCTTCTTCCTCTTTCAAGTTTCCTGGTAACACTAAGTTAAAAGATCATCACATTCCTATTAATCCAGACTGCAGGCATTTCTTAAGGTTTTGTGTGTCTGGATCACATTAACAGTTCTCTGCCTTACCCTTTGGACTATCCACTGCGCCAAGAGTGTTCAGAAAGTATTTAGCTCCAGCTCTTTTCATGCTACAGGGTATCTGCATTTTTGTATATTTAGACAACTTGCTTATCTTTGCAGAGTCTTTTTCAAAATGCCAGGAATCTCTCTGTTGGGTGAGAGATCTGCTGTACAAGCTGGGATTTCAAAAGGACATTCAAAACCTTTCTTGACTCCCTCATACAAGATTGTGTTCCTGGGATGTTAACTAGATGTCTCAGTTCAAAGAACGTTTCTTCCACAGAAAAAAATGGATGTTTATGTAGATCTATTTCTAAGGTTTTCCACTCAGATTTCATCACTGCGAGGGGATACCTTAAGGATTTTGGGTCTCATGGCATCTATGATTCTCATGATACCCCTGGCAAGACTCCACATGAGAAAGATAAGATGGTATCTGAACTCTGTTTGGTCCCAGCATCATTACTCATTATATGCAGCCATTGGCGAGACCACAAAGGTTCCTCCCAAGGAAAATTCAAGGTCTTCATCATCTGTCCTATGTGGATTGTCTGAAATCACTGTCATTTTATTCTGTTTCATACAGACTACTTGGAGGTGATCTCTGCATTGCACATAAGGTAATCTCTGACCCTGTTTATTGGAAATGCTGCATACCTGCAAGTCACATGGTACACGAGTTACTCACTCTAAAGACCTTAACCTGGTATGTGACATTAATAGAACCTGCTGGAGGGATGGATTTGTCTCCCAGAGCTTATCACACCTTTGGAACAGACTCCCACTTCATGTCAAACACAGCACCTCATTGGCCCTCTTCAAATACAATCTGGATGATTGGATGGGTAACCATAAATTCACCCTGGGGTTTCAACTTGTGTCCCTCCTGGATGGGGCAATAGGTGCTGATCATGGACATAAGGGTAGAACTTGGCTAGGCTTGTAAGGGCTCAAGGGCCATTAGCCTAGTAACTTCCTATGACCCTATGATCCTATGATCGTTTCAGGTTCCAGTGCTGGGGGTTGTCAGAAAAGAAATAACTTGGTGGAGACAACTGATATCCTTAAAGCTAGGTCTTCCCTTGTCCCTCCCTGATTCAAATGAGTGAGTCACCACAAATGCTTCAAACTTCACTTGGGGAGCAGTTTCAGGAGAGATACAAGTGCAGAGGGGCGTGGGACACTAAGGACGGATGCAAGCACATAAGTATCAAGAAGATGCTTGTCCTAATCAAGGAACTCAATTTTTTGAACTGTCCTTGGTCCCTGGGACCTCTTTAAATGGTTACAGACAATACCTCAGTGATGGAGTACATCAACACTCAAGGGGGATCCAGGCCATACCTACTTTTCAGACTAGCCATGTTAGCTTGGGATATAGCTTCACAATGCAATCTCACTCTACAGATATCCTGCATTCTACCAGATCAAATCTTTGTAGAAGACAAGCTGAGCAGGACCAGGGCAGACTCTCACAAACTAGATCCAGGGGTCTTCCAAGATTTGATCCATCTGTGGGGATTTCCTCAAGTAGACCTCTTTGCTTCCTCTCTGAACAATCAATTGGTAAAATTCTGTTCCAGGACTCCATGCAAGAAAGCCTGGAAAACAGATATATTTTCTTTTCTTTGGACAAGAATGTTCCTGTATTCCTCTCTACTCAATCCACTAATATGCAGGGTCCTTACAAAGATTTGGAAGGAATACCCCAAGATCATTGTGGTGACTCCCTTCTAGTCCAGACAACTGTGTTTCTCCCTTCTTTTGGAAATGGCCAGTGGTAACTACCACAAGCTTCCTCAAAGAATGGATCTACTCACACAAGAACAGGGGTGTTTGATACACCCCGACATCAATCATATTCAATTGACTGCCTGGATGATAGGGTCTTAATTCCTTTTAGAAACCTATTTTCTGAGGACATGCACCAAGTAGTAATGGAGGTAAGAAAGACTGCTACTGGAAAATCATATATTAACAAATGGAAAAGGTTTTCTAGTTGGTGTCAACAACATAACCAGCACCCATTCAGGTCTAGTTGTTTTCCGTTTTTATAATATTTGTGTCATTTACTTTCACATAGCCTTTTTTTATTCCTCTATCAAGGTAAATGTATCGGCCATTTCAGCATGTATGCTCATGGATCCTCCTCTTTTATAGGCAGTAGCATGTAAAAATGCTCTTGAAAGGGGCTTTGCACGAGGTCTACAAGTAAACTGGCGACCCCTCCTTGGGATCTTAATTTTGCATTAGAGAAACAAACACTTGACTCCATTTGAACCAGCAAATCTGGGTGACTTGAGGTTCTTAACATGGAAAACAGTTTTACTGATTGCTCTGACCGCTTCAAGAAGGGTATCTGAGTTGCAAGCTCTTGTGCTGAGTCAACCCTACCTCATTTTCCACAAGTACATGGTTTTTTTGAGAACCAATTCCTCTTTTATGCCTAAGGTTGTATTCAAGTCTACTTTAAGCCATACTATCTCCCCATTTTCTTTCCTGAACCTAAAAATGAGGGAGAAAGGATACTGCATAGCTTGGATGTCCACAGACAACTCAGGTGCTATTTTGACAGAACTAAATCTTTTAACTCATCAGATCAATTGTTTATTCCTTGATTCTTTGTGAAGATTAGAAGAAGGGACAACCTGTGTCAAAACAGACTATTTCCAAATGGTTATTGAAGGCTATTACTTTTTATTATATGCACCATATCAAATCTATTCCAGGCAGGGTCAAGGCCCACTCTACAAGGACTTTGGGTTCTTCTATGGCTTTTTGGAATGGGTTGTATTCTAGACGTATTCTAGAAGCTGCTACTTGGTCCTCTGTTTGTACTTTTGCAAAGCACTATAAGCTAGATTCCTTCTCTAAGTCTAGATCATGCTTTGCTAGAACCATTCTCCAGGGGCTCCTGGACCCTTCTCCTTCCACCTCCCAGCTATTGATAGCTATAGTAATCTATCCATATAGCTAAGGGTACTGAAGCAGTGATCAATATGAAGAACATAGTACAGTTGTTTAAGATGAACTTGCCATAACAGTTAATGTTTGAATGATCACTGCTGCAGTAGCCGCTCCATCCCTCCCTCTCTCCCTCCACCATCCTTATTATTATTATTATTTTTTTTTTAATGCCAGGCTGCGGACTTTTATTGTTTGTTATTCCTAGCCTTGTCCTTTCAGGGCTCAGCATCCCTCTCTCCTGGCAGAAAAGTTCTAAAGGGCTTCATGCCCATACTTGTCTTTTATTCAGCTCAGCTCGAGCTGCCTGACAGTTTGGGCACATGGAAGGTGCCCTGAGACTTTGGAACATGGCCGGCTGTTATATCATGGCAGGATATAACCCATATAGCTAAGGCTACTGCAGCAGTGATCATTTGAACATCTACTGTTATGGTAAGTTCAACTTACACAGATGTACTTTTCAGTCAACAAAGAAGAGCAATGTTCTATGTCTTCCCTTTAGTGTTGTTTCTGAACATATCACTAGCACATGTATTACTGTTTACTAGATTCTCGCCAGGCCTTTCAGTGCTTCTTTCACAATAATATGAAGGAAGTACTGCCAAAATGATTTTCTTCATATTTTACATCCACAGAATATTTTTGCTTATTTATTTGTTTATTAGTGTTATTTATTAAACAGGATAGTCTGGCCGGGCAACATGGAATATAGATAATCAGAAACTATAGCAAATTGCATTTTCAGATGAAAAACTTACAAGCATCATGGGACAAATGTTAAGTACTTTCTATGTTTTTTCCAAGTGGTTCACTGTAAATATTTAATTCTGCTCCTTTTAAAAGTCACACTCAGTACACTTCCATTCACAAACTTCTGCACTATATCTACAGTAGTGAGGCATGTGATAACAGTGAAGCACTGCAAGGCATTAGCCTAAATGCACAGCTTGGAAGAGGCATTATAACAAGGAGTGACTGAAAAACATTTCATCTGTAATACTATTTTGTGGCACGTATGCACAGGGTGCGCACTCTGTGAAAAAGTTTCCACAGTATTGTCATGAGGAGGAAACACAATTTCATACCTCTGTATCACTGAATTTGGACTCTTTTTACATCTAAGATGCATTTCGGTGTCCAGGCTGCTGCAAGTGGAATCAAAGTAGCCAAGGCGCCTTTCCGCCATGCTAAGTACATAGGACAAATAATGACTTGGAAAGCCGAAGTACAGTATTGAGTTACAGTGTTACAATGTAATATTACTTACTGGCTCAACATTGACAGGAAATTGCATGTGGATCTTACTTTTTTAGCCTTTCCAAAAAGCTGTTAACATAATTGTAGTTTGGTATGCCATGTGGTAAGTGATAACATTTAGCATACCTTCTTGATGAGTCTTATTGCATAATAGCTGAAGTATAAATGTTTCAGAATTATATTTATATATATTTATTAAAATATGTTTCTATGGTGCCTGAAGGATGGGCAGGAAGCCCATCTAAAATCTGGATTAGAGATTATTGCATATATTGTGATGTTCTCCAACAAATCTGTAAAAAGAATTATTCAGATACTAATTAGATATCAGTGTTCTATGATATATGATGGCTATTGATGTAACTGTTCATCCTTCTGTTCCCTTTGTATCCATCCCACTCTCTTTCTACTTTGGGATTATGAATGATATGTTTGTGTATAGAAGTTCATAATATGAAAGTCAAGTGAAGTATTCCCCTGTTCAGGAGTTGGAAAGGAATACTGGCAGTTTTCCCTACGTGTTAAACCATACTCGTTTAGCTTCATTTCTGTAACCATTTAAAGCCAACGTCATATAAAAATAGCTAAAAACATCCATCCTTCAATGAATCAAGGGAGACAAATTACTTTAGGAAAATGAAAAGTGTTGCAGCATAATGGCACAACAATACAGACTGACTCACAAATTTTACACAGTTTGCATTCATTGCTCTGCATCACCATATCTAAAGTTAAACTTGGCATATGTTCTAAAACAAGAAAGCTTTAGTTCCCTTGCAGATAGAGGACCCAACCAGAAGGATCTTAACAAAATGCAAAATTGTGTTAAACCACTGTTACTCTCATTGTCGTTTGTGTTAAACCAGTGCTGCTCTCATCTTCTTTTGTGTTAAACCAATGCTACCCTCAGGGTTCCTATTAAATGATTGGAGATGCATTCTTTCGAATGCATCTTGATCAAACTTCAAAGCATGAAAAGGCAAAATAGTGAAATGGCATATAAGCGAATTCTTTCCTTGAGAAAGAAATCATTGGACGCTTCCGTTACTTTGCCATTTTTATCACTGTAATGCGATCTCAGAGTTGGTATATTTAAGTAGGGCGGTGTGGGGGGCAAAGACCTCCATTTTATGTAATTTTTTATAATTTTTTTTGTGGAACAGCAATTTTTTTCCTCTGGAAAAAAAATAGCTGTTCTTAGCATTCGAGATTGTAAGCTTTCGCTTACATGGGTTCGATAAATCGTTCGCTTTTTTAAGCATTCGATGATTTAACATAGACCCTACCCTCATTGTCATTTGTATTAATCTAGTGCTGCTCTTATCTTCTTTTGTGTTAAACCAGTGCTGCCCTCATTGTCATTTGTGTTAAACCACTGCTTCTCTCATTGTCATTATTATTATTCCCTCAAGTAACAAATGTTAGTATCGACTTTTCCCCACAACAAATGTGATTTCCAGTTATGGCAATGAAAGGTATCACTCTTCCTCTCTCTGCCCAAAATTGTTATGGCTTCTCCAGTATTGTTTCAACATTCGATGCCCAGTATCATTTGTACTAGCCTCATCAAACATGACATCTACATACAAAGGTAAACAGAAGTAAATATCAGAGTTCAGGTAAACAATATATAGACTAGTACTCGACAATCAGTAGGAATGCTGCAATATACCAGATATATGTATACATTCAGGCATTCTTGGCTCTACTGCCCTGCACTGACAGCTTCCCCAAGTGCTTGGGACAGGAGGCACCCAATAAGAGGCCACTGAACAGAAATCCTAGTGGTGTCTGTTGAGACAAGCGCTCACTGGGTACCATGTATCTGGTGTGCCATTGCTATTTATGCTGCATGCAGCATATGTAGTTTGCTGAGTTTCAGCTGCCACATAAAGAACAACTAGGATTTGACAGATTGAGCAGTCATTGATGTCATATTGGTACTGCAACCTGAAAAAAGCAAATGGACATGGGCACGTCTGCAAGGAGCAGATAATCATACATATGGGCTTATCATGTAATACAGATCAATATGACATATCTACTTCATGCCCATTTCTGAAATGGTGGCTGCTTGTTGCTATAAACCAAGACAGAGGAGGAACTCTTTAGCAGGTGGAAGAGTGTGGGCCCAAATCGATGCATTACTCCTAGTCTCACAATCGAAAAGTTGACCCTGTATCTCTTTCTGGCATATATATATATATATATATATATATATATATATATATATATATATATATATATATATATCTTTGGTGCAGATCCTATAGGTTCTGTTCCTACAGCAGGTGTTTAGATTAATTTTCAAACAGTGAGACAGCAGTGTAGCGTAAGTTCTGCACTCCTAAGTGTGCCATCCTTCAGATGAGATGATAAACTGAGACCCCACCTGCCTGTGTTGGTAATAGCTCACGCAAATGTAAAAGAACCCATGGCACTTCTCAAAAAGAGAAGGGCAAGTTTCCCAGTGTTCTGGCAAAATTTCCTCTAGTCAGTATGAATACCACCTCAGGTCATCCCTGAAAAGAGGCCATTAGCCTAGTGGGATTAACCCAGTCAATCAAGTGTAAATAAATAAAAATACACGTCTTGGTGACATGTTGATAACATCCCTGCACTGTCTATGAATGTCTGTCAACTGCATTTACATCAGCTGTCACTATATACGTGCACGTTGCAGCCATCCTTGATTTCCTCTACATCAGCTGTCACTATATACGTGCACGTTGCAGCCATCCTTGATTTCCTCTACATCAGCTGTCACTATATACGTGCACGTTGCAGCCATCCTTGATTTCCTCTACATCAGCTGTCACTATATACGTGCACATTGCAGCCATCCTTGATTTCCTCTACATCAGCTGTCACTATATACGTGCACGTTGCAGCCATCCTTGATTTCCTCTACATCAGCTGTCACTATATACGTGCACGTTGCAGCCATCCTTGATTTCCTCTACATCAGCTGTCACTATATAAGTGCACGTTGCAGCCATCCTTGATTTCCTCTACATCAGCTATCACTATATACGTGCACGTTGCAGCCATCCTTGATTTCCTCTACATCAGCTGTCACTATATACATGCACGTTGCAGCCATCCTTGATTTCCTCTTCATCGAAGAAGAACTAGATCATGATGTTTTGCAGTCTGTGTGAGAATGTCAGTCTCACTGTTATTAAAGTTATCATTTCTTTTGCATGTGGCCACACCTGCCCAAACTGGAGTGCTTTGGCGTGACGTGATGTGTATGTAGGCACAAGTAAAGGTGTTAGCCTGGTTACTGCCTGTTCACTAGGTGACAACTTGTGACACATCATCAGCTGTTCTGTGTTTATGCATCTGCAGGTTATGTGGCCGGCCTATTTGTATAGTACAGCCCTACCAGTGGCAGACACCTTTCAGAAAGAAGTGCTGGTAGCCTTGCAATGCAATATTAGAAGGCTCATATTCTCCTCAAACTCAAGTATCCCAGGGTACTGTGTTGTTGTCAAGAAGTTTTTATCCAGGGCAATGTGGAATCCTGACACTGTTATACAAGAAAACCCAAAGTCACCCCATTTACACTATGCTTGTCAACGTCACACCATCTGTAAAAAAACTAATACACCTATCATCCCTCGCTGACTGTATTAGCTGTGAGAAGTACTGAATTAACTCTGCTAAATCTGTAACTCCTGTTACGTGGACACAGTTTAAAGACAAGGTGTCTGCTGCATCACATATCACCATGTCCCACCATCTGTAACACTACTGACATGTCTCACTGCACTACCTGCAGCAGTACTGGTGGTTAGTGCATCCTGTGGTCTGTACAACACTGACTGTGACACACCTGTCTCATATTATTACAGGCACACACATCCTGACATTCATCCTCTGGAAACATAGCACTGTACACCTGCCTCTTTAGGTATAACATGCCCTCGAAAATATAGCACTTTTCTGTCTGTTTCTGTAGACCAACACAAAAATGTTTTGCAGTAGGCCCATAAGTGAAAATATATCACATTTGCTTTACCTAATAAAGTATAGTACTCCACGTATATCAGTGAGGTCTGGCAACTCACACCCAACAGTGAGTCATCTTATGCATACATGCAAACCAGGCTTATCACTCCATACCATCTTACTGCTTGAGTTTGTTCATGGCTGATAAGAGTTTAATGTGGCACTTTGTTTTCCCATGATTCTAGCTTTTTTCTCATGCAGTATTTGAACAGCAGTATGAGCTACATATGCTCATCAAATGCTTGAGAAATCAACCTGAGCATGTGCTGCACATGCTCACATAAAGCAGCATTGCCATAGCAGGTTAAAAGCACATGACATGCAGGTGCTATTTTGTATCTGCCACTGAATTTATAGACATGATCACATGGTTGGCACTAATAGCAAACTGCTTCATTCTGAGCCATGTTTTCAATCAGGATGCCCAGAAGGAGCACTTGTAGGGCAAAAAAAATGCAGTGAAATAGAGACTTTTCATCTTTCTGCCAGTGCTGCTTATATTATGAGAAACACTTGTTTAAATAGTACTGAAGTTGGTCAGAGGATGCTGGGCTTTGTGATGTACACTGGCCATTCATTACCTTTGTATAATGATAGGAATTCCTGAGACTAGCACCAGCACAGCAAAATGACCTAGAAAAACTATGGGTGTGAAGTGTGGCAATGCACCCTGGTGTAGGTATTGAGCATTACTTTTAATTATAGTGACCTTTATTTTTGTGGCCAGAATGGCATGGCTTTCAGCAAATTAAGGCAACTCTACATGCTATGCTGCATATGGTAAATATAAGTAAGTGATACTATGTATCCACATGTCCTACTGCACAAGTGCTTTAAAGAAGTTATGCGAAATTTATAGCTTAGGCATGTTCACAGGAGCCATACATTTAAAATGTTGACACTATAATGAATTATGACTGGAAGTTATATTTGACAAATTTGTTGTTTTTGCATACAGTGTTTCTTATGAATGTGTACTGTGCAAATGGAAGTAAGCAATTATTTTGTTAAAGTATATTTGCAAAGGGAGGGCATACTATTGGTAATTATCAATGCAAACTGCTTGCATTATGCTCAGGGATTGGGTGTGTGCTGCAGGTGACAAAGATAAATGTTTTGTATCCTTTATAGAAGTGTGTATTAGGTGTAGTGCACATGGGACACAATTTGTTTGAATCTTGATAGCTAAAAGGCTAAATGCATCAAGGGCAGTTAGCCTAGTACTAATCTATGAACCTATGAATCTAATACTGATTTCCAGAAGTCTTGAATGCTTAGGGGAAGGAAAGCATGTTTAGCTGCCAGACATGGTGCAGTGGGGCCTATTCATCGGGTTTGATAGCTATTCCTTCCCAGGGGACCTGCATTAATTACTGGGTGGGGTACAAGGAGAGAAGGTGCTTGCTTATTTGGTTTGGTGCTCTGGGAGGGGGAGCCTGAGCACCAGCTGTGACACAAAAGGATTTTTTGTTGCTTATACACCCATGTTTGCATGGAAGTCTTGAGGGCATTTGCATTTTCGGTGAGGTGCTTGGGCATCTTATTTACTGGGTATGATGCAGAGGAGGGGGAGCCTGACGTAGATGGCCAATTTATTGACCCAGGTTTGCTTTGTCATGCTCACCTCCTATGTATAATGCAGGGGAACATGATCTTACCTACTGGGACTTGGTTCAGGGAACCAGCTCTTAGTTTTTGATACCCATGTTTCATGGGGTTTTTACTCTCTTTGTGTGGTATATGGAGCAGTTTTCTAGAAGGTGAGGTACTTAAGGAACTTAGTGTTTTCTAGATCTGCAGATACATATGTGCCTCAACTGGGTGACTTTATCTAATGAGTGCTGCCTTCAAGAAGATCTGCATACTGTTTGGTCATTTTATGACAACTGCCTGCAGATGGCGATGTGGCTGGTTGTGGTTTATGGTAAGAGGTTTTAGCTGACTTAGGGTTCACTTGTAGGCATTGCATGTGCTTTGGATTCTTCAGTTTCATGACAGTTATGCAAGGTATGTTCTGATCTCTGTTTTCAAGTATGCACATACTACTTATATGCTGGTGTGTTGCACTGTGGTTCACTCACGTCTGTGTCTTTTCTTTTGGTGGATTCTGGTGGTGATAACATAATGGCTGTGCTGTTGTGATGAGAGTCAGGTATTGCTGCTGGATTTGCATTGCATATCTCTGGTGTTGGACTGTCGCTTGCTTTTGTATTGTAGCCAGTATAGTACTGCATTTTGTGTCTCATATCGATGGTGAGCAATTCATAGCCTGCAGTGCTAGTGTTTCCTTATAATATAGTGTAATGAGCACAAGACCACTCTCGGTACAAAAGCCACAAGGAGACATTGCATCAACAGTACAGTGTGCATCACACATCACATGATGTTTTCATATGCTAGGGGATTTTTATGTATATGGCAGTGTTCCTCCATTACCGTATGTGCCAATTCACTCAATTAATTCCTGAGCTCATATAGTGCACCAGATTGGCAGTTAATGCAGAGAATTAAAGCTATTAGCTGTTAATGATCTGCTTTCAGAGGTTATTTATTGCCTTTATTGACTTATGTATTGACTTTAGCCTTTACAGCTTTGTGAAAAAGCATGCTTTTTGGTGACCAAAGCAAAACCATAAGGTGACATCAGACTTTCCTTTTCTCACAACTTTCACTCATAGCATTCAGTCAAAATAATGATACAAAGAAAATAAAATGGCAAGACGCAGACCAATCCAAAAACGATTTAATATAAACATTAGCGCTTTCAAACACCACACCTTAGTGCACTTCTTCAGACAAAACACATATACAGTATTATAAGTTAATAACAAAATACTACCAGAACCAACTAGAATACATTTAGCATTCTAAAGCTTTCAATTTGAGTAAACACTTGATTAAACAAACGTCATTAATGCCTGGATATACATAGGCATTAGTTTTGAGTTGCCATAATAGTTCTTGTTCTTCCAGCTTTAAGTGCCAAGGTCCCCCTCTGGGATTTTTAGGAACTTGTTGGACTATTAGGAACTTAAAACTATGTGCATTATATTCTAAAATGTGCCTTGCCAGAGCATTAGTATTAACCCCCCCCTAGATATGGCACAGATGTGTTCATAGATGCGCTGCTTCAACTGACGTTCTGTTTTGCCAAGATAGAACACAGGACAAAATTGACATGAAGCTAAGTATATTACACCTTGGGTCTCACAGTTAAATTTACTGGGAACCCCATACTTATTCTAGTTGGTTCTGGTAGTATTTTGTTATTAACTTATAATACTGTATATGTGCTCAAGTAATATATTCAGTTTTACATGATTGAAATTGAAGTTAAATTGCATTTAAATTAATGAATTGCAAATAGGATGGAATTTTGTTTGTTGTATATATATATTTTCGATGAGATTTGTTTAGAATAGAATGTTGCTTTAAAAGTTAGGGTAAGTTTTTTAATTGTACTTATTGTTTGTTAATTATTAATTATGGTTTCTTAATAAGGCAACCTATTTATTTGAGTTTTTTTTAATGCTGTTTTGTCTGAAGAAGTGCTCTAAGGTGTGGTGCATTAAAGCGCTAACGTTTATATTAAATCGTTTTTGGATTGGTCTGCGTCTTGCCATTTTATTTTCTTTTTCTCAGTTTAGTGTTTTACGTGTTTTATGGAAAATAATGATACAGCTCAACAAGTGAAGAACTTGAACTTTCCCACAATGAAAACAAGCAGTTAGTCATGTAAACACTACAGAATGCACATTGTTAGAGGATGACATAAGGCCAGCTCCGTAAAAGACTTACCATTATTCAAAAGATAGGAGCAGAAGAAAAACACGACCATAAAAGATGAACATTTATCAGATGTGGTAAAAAACAGAATCATGAGTGGTATATCATGGAGCACAAAACACAGAAGGGATTGAGAAGGACAAACAGTAGAAAAGATAGGTATCCGCTTGTTTAAAGGAATAAAAATAACACAAACAGTGACAGGGAAGGAAGAAATGTTATGGAACATTCCAGGCACTAGAAAGGGTAAACCACTCAGAATATTGATTATTAACCAGCTCTGTAATTGAGGACAAGAAAGAAACAGAAATTAATGATGTGAACTCTTAGAATAGTAGAACACAGAAAGATATACGGAGAAAGAGAGATTGTTGACTTGGGGAATTGGATATGCCAAACACAAACTGAAATACCATAATTTCAGAAACATTAAGAAGCAGAGAAGTTCTTGACAAAGTACGTGGTGCAGGCCTGAAATGACCATTGCCACAGGCAGTTTAAAGGATCACTTGTGAATCTGTTGTCCACTAATGAGGCTAAACAAATAATTTTTAATGTATAAATAAATAGTAATCGGAAGAAGTAACCATTATACTGTACTATTTATAATATATTGAGAAAAAGGCACTTAACCATAAGTCAAGTTATTTAAATGATGAAATGTGATCTACAGATGTGCAATTTGAATTAAGGGGACAGAATCAGAACAGAGTCAGACAAAAAAAAACATAATACTTCTGTTTTCAGGAAGGTAATAACAGGAAGAGGGAATTGCATCAGTTGGTGAAAAACGTTCTCACTAAACAATATGATGTAAACCCTTTCAGAGAAGAACTGCTACTGGAACAACTTTAAAAATTCAGGGTGGATAAGTCATGGTGACTAACTGGGACTGACTCTAGAAGTCTACAGAAATGAACCTAGAAATGAAGCTGAAAATCTATTTGCAAATCTCTGGTGGCTCTAGGAATGTAAGAAAAGAAAAATACATTTACTTCTTAAGGCCAGGAACAGAATGGGAATTGGAAGCTACAGACCAAAAGGCCTGAACTGCATGTTATGAAAATTATGTATTCCTTTTGTTTAATACCATCAGACCACTGCAGTGTGGTGGCTAAGGCAGTCAGGACTCTTACTGGACAGATCGTATTAGACAAATGTGATAGAGTCTCACCAGTCTTAGTGCTTCCACAAATAACTGACTTTATGCATACAAATGGACAAAGACTGAAAGGCCACCCGCTTTCATATTTTGTTTTCTTTACTCAGTACTTCACATAAGTTGGTCTGAACACTCTTTCTGGACATGACCATTCCCAAGTACAGTTTCAGATGGACCGCACATGTACATGCAGGTGTACAAGGCTACATTGAGGCATTAAATCTGTTATGTGCAATTTATGACATTTGTGGATGGCCTTATGGACTCCCCCACCCCTTGGATATGTAATTTTATTTTATGGAACTGCTTTCAGCACAATAACCCAAACAGGGTATATTAACTATCTTGTTGACAATGTGTACTGCTTGCATGTTTATCATTTTTAAACACATTAGAGAGTTTGTTAGTGTTATGCATACCTCTCAACCTCTTAAAGGCAAGACATCTGGGCAAAGCCATAAATAATGGGGGAGCAAAGGCCCAAAAATAGGGACACATTTTAAACATAGCCCTTACAAATGTAAACAGCTGATAGAATGACACGTTTTGTCCTAGCATGAATTTTCTGGATGGAATGAAGTCTGAAACTCAAATGTCTGTCATTATTTTCTGACTTCAGTCCTCAAATATTTGGCAATGATTTTCCAGGAAACCAGAATTTTATGAGAAGCCGACCAAAAATATGAGGCAAACATGTGGCCATTCTGTAGGACATCTGGAGATTTGCCACAATATGAAATTTCCATGCCCTGGTATTTGGTTTGCTAGATGATCCCAGCCATATGTGATAGAAGATAGATTACGATGACAGCTTAATCTTGGTCCTAAGCATTTCTGTGTTATTTACACAGTCTGTTGCCAAGCATTTGGTACTGGCAAATGTTTAACTTACCCCTCACGAAATGAGCTTGTAGAATCCTTACCTGCATCTAATTCTAACCCTCTGTGTTACAGAAACTGGAACATTTACAGTGTATCACAGTTTTATAGTTTAAATTGCAACTTTGCTAATCACAGTCACTTTTGTGTCCATTTTAAATGAATACTTGCTAAAACAAACCACTGTACTTGTACGCTTTACTAGACAGTTACAGGAAGATCGGTAGGGAATATTCCTTAAAAAGACCACCATAAATATAACAAAAGGTTTCTCCATCATCAGATAGCCATGATTTGTTTTCAAGAACAATTTAAACAAGTTGGTTCTTTCATTATAGACCTGTTCGTCTCTACAGCGTATATCGTCATGCCGTTTGCACTGTAATGTCATTTGTAGTATACATATGAAGTACACTGGCATGGAATTTTCTCACTGTCCGAGTATGAAAACGTCAACAAGGACTGGAAGGCGTGATGTCTAAAAGTAAAATAGTATAACAGTTTACAGTACTTGAGAACCTTCAGCACTCTGTTACTGCTTTTGGGAGTAGGGACCAAATTAAACTGACATGTTCAAAGGGGTTAGGGACATGCTTTCATATGCATTAACCATTACTTTGAGGCCTAAAAACAGCTTTCTGACTAGATTATCTGCTCTCCATGTTCATGCAGGATTTGCCACTAAGGGTTAACAAAAAGTACAGTTTTGTACCTACCATAAATGTAGATGTTCGAAGATCCACATTGCTGCAGTCCTAACACTTGGGTAGTCCGCTGTCCCTCGGTCGGCCCGAATATCAGAGTATAAGGCTGACGTTGGTCAGGGCGCATTTGACTGACATCAGAACGTCAGGGTACAAATGCGCATGACCGACGTCATATCCTCAGTCTTTTCTTGCCCCAGATGTCAGAAGACCCTAAAAAGAAAGGTCAAAACCCATAGACAACAGCTAAACAACCAACCAACCTAACACCAAAAATATGTACAATATATACAATATATACAATATACCTCAGATGGATAGCCCAACCCACACAACCACCTCAAACTACAGAGGGGAAGGAGGGAGGGTAAATTGGACTGCAGCAATGTGGATCTTCGAACATCTACATTTATGGTAGGTACAAAACTGTACTATGTTCTTCATCTCACATTGCTGCAGTCCTAACACTTGGGTAGAATCCCAAAGCAGAGGTAAGGGAGGATGGCTAAACTATGATGAAGCAGGAGCTGCCAAAATGCCCTGCAACACAGCAGTGGCAAAACCAGCCCTGGATTTAGAGTACAATGGAAGGTGGTAATGCCTAGAGAAGGTATGCACTGAACTCCAAGTGGCTGCCTCCAAAATATCCTTAGTTGCCACCCCTCAAAGGCTGTTGAAGTGGCAGTAGCCCTAGTGGAATGAGGCCTAATCCCAGCTGGAATCTCCTTGCCATGATGGGAATAACAGAAAGCAATGCAAAATCCAATCCACTTAGAAATAGTTTGTTTTGACACGGCTTGCTGAGAGAGCACAAAGCAAAAGAAACTAATAACTGCTGAGATTTTCTGAACCCTTTAGTTCTGTCCAAATAATATCGCAACTGCCTGTGTACATCTAGTGTGCAAAATCTTTTCCCCTTTATTTTGGGGATTTGCATAAAAAGCAGGCAAATGAATAGTTTGGTTTAAAGCCACACTAGAAACCACTTTAGGCATAAAGGAAGGATTAGTACGTAAAGATACCCTATCCTTATGGAAAATTAAGAAAGGCTCAACTGCCATAAGGGCCTGCAATTCAGAAACCCTTCTTGCAGAGGTAATGGCCAACAAACAAGCAGTCTTCCATGACAAATATTTCAACTCAGCAGTAGCTGCAGGCTCAAAAGGTTGTAGAGTGAGTTTCTCCAACACAAAATTGAGATCCCAAGCAGGAGTGGGAGCCCTTCGTGGGGGTCTTATATTCTTTGCCCCTCTAAGAAATTGCTTGAACAAAGGATGAGAAAACAATGGTGGGTCACAGTCGTAGTGAGCTGAAATTGCTGCAGCATGAATCTTAATAGAAGAGAAAGACAAACCTTTGTCTAATAACTCAGTAAGATATTGAAGAGCCACACTTAAATCAGGCTCAGAAACATCCAAATCCTTAGCTGCACTCCAAAACAAAAATCTCTTCCATTTATCTGCACACTTTCCTTGTACTAGGCCTTCTAGCTTCCAAAATCACATTCAAAACTTGTTGTGGAAGTTGAGACCCTCTATGGTCTAAAACAGAATATGCCAGGCTGTTAGGTGAAGAGAGCGAAGTTTGACATTGAGCAAATGACTGTCCACCTGGGACAACAGATGTGGAATCAAAGGCAAAGGCCATGGAGGCTTCCGTCAGACTTCTCAGTAATGGGTACCAGTGCTGTCGAGGCCAATCTGGAGCTATCAAAATCATCCTTGGCTTGTCCTGTCTGACCTTCAGAAGTACCTTTGGGAGGAGAGGCAGAGGTGGAAAGGCATACACATGAAGATTTTTCCAACTGAAAGAAAGAGCATCCACTTTCCAAGCTGTGGGATGAAACCTCTTTGTGCAAAACTTTGGCAGCTGGTGGTTTAGTGGAGAAGCGAACAGATCTATGTCTGGAGTTCCCCAGGACACTGTCAATTTCTGAAATACATGAAGATCCAGTTTCCACTCGTGGGGATCCATGATTTGTCTGCTTAACATATCTGCTAAGGAGTTCTGTGCTCCTGGCAGAAACCTTGCCTGAAGACTTAGTGGTAAACTGAGAGCAGTCTCCCACAAAATCATTGCTTGCCTGCATAGAGGATAAGAATGTGTTCCCCTTGCTTGTTGATGTACCACATGACAGTTGTGTTGTCTGTTAGAATCAACACCTGCCCTGGAAGAAGTAAATCCTTGAAAGCTATTAATGCAAACTGGACTGCTAACATCTCCTTCAAGTTGATATGTAGATGCTGTAGTCTGACAGGCCACTTGTCTTGTATCCACTTTCCGTTTAGATGAGCTCCCCAAGCTGTGTCCGAGGCATCTGTCGTTAAAATTTGACTCGCCTCTGGCTACAGAGAGTCCCTTGTTTAGGTGACATTCCTGAGCCCACCACAAAAATTCCTTTTGAATGCAAGGTATTATTGGAATGACAGTGTCCAGATCCTGGCAGTGCTGTGTCCATACATTTTTGAGATACCATTGTAACTTCCTCATATGCAGTTTGGCATTGGGAAGCACCAGAATACAAGATGCCATGAACCCTAAGGCTTGAAGGACTGTCCTTGCAGTCAGCCCGGACTGAAGAGATAGATGATGGAAGTAAAGGGAAAGATTCTTTTGTTTGTCCGGGGTTAGAAAGGCCATCTGGGATGCTGTATTCAGTCTCACACCCAGAAAGCACATGTCTTGAGAGGGTACTAGACTGGACTTTATTTCGTTCACAGAATACCCCAGGCATCTTAGCACTGCTATCACATATTCCAAATGAAGAAGAAGCTCGTCCCTTTCTTGAGCCAGAATCAGGCAATCGTCCAAATAAGGATAGATTTGTATTCCTTTCAGCCTGAAGAAAGCTATCACTGGAGCCAGAACTTTTGTAAATACTCTGGGCGCAGTAGATAAGCCAAAGGGCAATGCAGAGAACTGATAGGGAGAAGTCCCAGTCCGAAAACGCGGATACTTCCTGCAACTTAGCCTGATAGGAACATGAAGGTAAGCCTCCTTGAGATCCAAAGTTACCATCCAGTGATCCTTGCCCAGCAGAGGTAAAAGCTGTTGTAATGTCAACATTTTGAACTTGGGAATGTCCAGATAAGTGTTGAGGATAGATAAATCCAAAATTGGTCTCCACGTGTTCCCCTTTTTTGGTACAAGGAACAGGCGAGAATAAAATCCTAGGCCCCTTTCTGGCATAGGAACCGGCTGAATGGCCCCTATTTGAAGTAACAGAGAAATTTGCTTGTGAGCCTCTATTCTTTGTTGAGGAGGAACGTCTGGCATGCCTTTGAAAGGAGGCAAGGTATGGAAATAAAACCTGTAACCGTGATGTATGATATCCAATACCCATCTGTCTTGGGTAATCAAACTCCAATTTTCTCTGAAAAGTGCCAGCCTTCCTCCCAAAGGTGCTGCCAGGCGAGAAGGTTCTGGCAGCTGAAAAGGTAGGTCATTGGGTTTGCTTACGAAAGGACTGACCCCTGCCCTCACCTGAAGACTGTGCAGGGGAACTCCCTGTTCTAGGCCTGAAAGAGCCCTGACCTCTGCCCCTGCCACGTCTAGATCTACCCCTAGACTGGGAATCATAAGAAGGATACATCCACCCCTTAGAAGGCCAATTTCTACTAAACTTTGGAGGCTGAACCTGCAAAAATTCTTTAACAGTCTGCATAGACTTAGCCTTATCTTCCATTTTCTTTAAAACTGCCTCAACAGGGGAACCAAACAAGACATCAGATTGCAAAGGGCATCCAAAATCCTAGTTTTAACATGGTCAGATAAATTTTGATCCCGCAGCCAAGCATGCCTGCGAAGAACTGACCCAGTGGCAGCTACCCTAGACGAGGCCTGTACAGCATCAAAACCACATTGCAAAGAGTGCTTACCCACCTGTTCAGAAACATGCACTAAATCTTGTAACTCTTTACAATCAATACCTTCCGCCAGAGCATCAACCTTAGATTTCAACTGAGAAAGGAGATAATTTTGATACTTCAACATGTGAAACTGGCAATTCAAAGCTCTCATGGCTAGAGTGGAAGAAGTATAAACTTTCTTTCCCCATCTATCCAAGGCCCTGGCCTCTTTATCTGCCGGAACCGGATTCTTGACAACAGAAGCCTTAACACCCTTAGGCCCCTGGCTAACAGTTTCTGGGTCTGCCCTAGGACTTTTAAAAAGATACTTATGAGCTTCAGGCACCCTGTAATACCTATCAGGTTTAACAGGAGCAGGAGGCAAAGAATCAGGATTAAGAGAAGCCTCTGCAAACACATCTTCCACCACATTCAGAACAGGAGGAATAGCCAAAGGCCTATGCTGGGGTAAAACAAAATTCCCTAAGCCTTTTCCTGGAATCAGAGAAGTCCTGACCTTCCCATTTAAAATGCTCTCTCATGGAGTGAAGGGTCTCTGAAAAGAAAAATCCTCAGGAGGAGAAGCAGAAGGAGTAGAATCATCCACATCAGAATCAGAATAATGAGAATACTCCTGCAAGTCTTCAGCCGAAGACTCAGACACATCCGAAGCCTGCTCATAATCCCCCAACACTGGTTCAATCCTAGGCCTCTTATCAGGAGGGGGCATAGAGCCTCTAATTAAAGTAATTAAATCTTCTGCCATTTTGAGCATGTGCTTCTTGGGCACAGCACCTGAAGAACTAGGAGTGACACCCACAGAAGCTAAACTAGACCTGCCTCTAGGAGAAGCCTTGGAAGCAGAAAGAGAGGGCCTAGGCCCCTTAGGAAGGGAGGGGAGTACAGTTACCTGAGAAGCCCCTACAGCCTGCCCTGCCTCCTGGGAGGCCACATCCTGTAAAATCAAAGTTTCTCCCTGGGACTCCAGAGAGGCCTCCGTCGGAACCACCGGTTCCACTGACGCCTCTAAAGAACCGGCGTCCGGTTCGGACGACTCCTCTAACCTAGGTTTAACTGCCTTGTCCTTGCGCTTCTTTGAGGAAGCCGGCGTCGGAGCATCCGACGGCATTTTGTAATTGCACCGCTTCCCAAAGACCAACCTGGCACAATCCAACCTCCGCAATTTATAGTGCGTTTATTAAACCTAGCACAAAAGTGGCACCCAACAACGTCGTGCTCAGGTCCCAAACAAGGTATACACAAATTATGGTAATCCCTATGCGGTATCTGTTTCCCACAAGAAATACAGTTATTCACTTTTTCTGACATCAGGTAAACCACTGAGGCAAGAAAAAACCAAAATATTCCCCAACGGGGTACTTAACCAACTCTGACTTCGGTCTGAAACTCCGAATTCGAAAAATTTCAGAACGCCGAACGGCACTTGCAACACTGCTTCTGCATCGGACCATGCGGCAAAAAAGACTGAGGATATGACGTCGGTCATGCGCATTTGTACCCTGACGTTCTGATGTCAGTCAAATGCGCCCTGACCGACGTCAGCCTTATACTCTGATATTCGGGCCGACCGAGGGACAGCGGACTACCCAAGTGTTAGGACTGCAGCAATGTGAGATGAAGAACATCCCCCAATCATCCCATCTGTCTTAAGTCACACAAGCTACACATAGTCTCTCACATACTCATTTTTTTCTCTGTACCCTGAAAACACTGAAGAGAAATTGCACATCCTGTTCATTAACTGCATAGCTTTTTATTTGTAATGCGGTTTAATATTAAAAGTTTGGTTTGAAAACCCAGCACTCTAAACACATGAGTACAAACAGATGGCCAGGTTGACACAAAAGGAGTACATTCCAAAACTAGGAAAACAAATTGTGGCATGAGGATTACAGTAATCTTTTGTTTATGAGACTGATATGTCCTATAGACAGTCTGGAGTTTCATTCCTATATTGCCTCTGTGAACAATGTATGATATGAGTGTAAGTAAATCACATTTCATTCCTTCTACTCTCAGACTTTTCACATCCATGAAAAAAGCACCACTGCATTGCAAGCTTGCCATTTATGAAATAATAAAACATAACTGGTTTCTCCTTTCTTAGTAACAAATCACGTGTGTGTGTGTGTGTGTGTGTGTGTGTGTGTGTGTGTGTGTGTGTGTGTGTGTGTGTGTGTATGTGTATGTGTAAATGTGTGTGTGTGTGTGTGTGTGTGTGTGTGTGTGTGTGTGTGTGTATGTGTGTGTGTAAATGTGTGTGTGCGTGTGTGTGCGTGTGTGTGTAAATGTGTGTGTGTGTATGTGTGTGCGTGCGTGTGTGTGTGTGTGTGTGTGTGTATTATTTGCTTTTTGGTTTATTATTATTACAACTAAATTTTTGTAATATATTTATATGTTTAAATTGATTTACAACACCATCTTTAATTTAAAAAGTTGTATAATTACACTGCAGCTAAACATTTTCAGATTGCATATACACTGAAGAATGTATTTACACTCTAATTATAAAAGTGATTTCTGAGTGTCACTGGGCACACAATGAAGAAGAAACCACTTTCAAATGTTGCCCAGCAACCTTAAGTGACCTTGACTAAAACTGAAGAAATCATTAAGATCATGCAAACCTTACATTAGTTAGCTTGCCAGCCATGGACATTTGTTATTTTTTTGCAGTCTATGCTACTATTGTGAACTCCAAAAAAAAAAAAAAATAGCAGACCTTGTATGAGAAAGAAAAAATTGCATCCTGTTAGAGCTGACTTGAGTTCCACATCTCAGCTGCAGGATGACCCATAAGGCATGCTACTGCCTGTACACTCTTCCATACTAACATCATTTCCCATTTTTGCATGGGCAAGGCGTTGTGACGAACTGTGTGATAATGACAGAGCATCACAACAATGATTATTCTGTACGTAAATTCCATATATAAAAACATTCCTCCATGAGCTTCACTAAATATTAACTAACAACACTTAATGCAAGTTATTTAAATGTGTACCTTTTGTTTTTCAGTAGGAGATTATAGCAATGCATATCTAGACATAACAAGCAGATGTGTGTGTGTGTGTGTGTGTGTGTGTGTGTGTGTGTGTGTGTCTGTGTGTGTATGTAAGATTGCATGATCACCATTCATCCCTGATCACACAGTCACAGCTAAATAGAAATCTAAAAAGTAAACTAGTGTGTCCACATACCAGGCTGCATCGAGGTTACATCATTTAATTTTCAGGAGGGCTATTTCAAAATATATTTTGTATTGTTTTCATTTATAGCACTACAATGACATCTAGAAAGTTCTGGGGATTACATGGAAAATGGCAGATATTTGATGGCTAGACTATTCTGAATACCTATATTTCTACAACAAGAGTTAGATGCCCTTACACTTACGACAATACAGGCACTATAAAGGAGAACAAATGGGTCTGACTGCCTAAATAGCCCCTTTCCTGTTCAATAATGTGCTCAGTCACAGGGCCACAGCTGGTAGCAATAGCTTTTCTTACTCCTCAGCCTCAGTTTACAAAAGTTTGTTTTGGCAGCAGCTTCATAACTGGACATGCTGTCTGGCTCGAGAGACATCATGTCAAGGAACAATGACTGATTGCATAGCTGTACCCTTGTACATATTCCAGTGTAGACTTTTACCTCCATCCTCCCAGAAGGCACATACACACACACACACACACACACACACACACACACACACACACACACACACACACACACACACACACACACACATAGACACACTCACACACACTAGCATGCACACATACACATGCAGAGATACACACACACACCTGTACATAATAATACATATATACAAATGCAAAATTGTATAGGAAATCTGGATGGGAATTTACTTTATGTTTGCAAGGACACTTTATATTATAAAAGTTTATCTTAAAAATTTTGGAGCTCTAGAATATCACAGCAATTGGTTTCTAAAACAAAGGAACTAAAGATGACTGCCACTAGTCTAGTCTGAAAGTTATGTACAGAGGGTTGACTTGGATTTTCTGATTCTCTGATAGTGAGAGAATGCTAATGTTATATACGTATTAAGGCACTGGCTATACTGCTTCAATTTTGTACTTACGGGTGAATTGGCATGTCTCTAAACCACCAATGTGTGTGGGTGGTCTATGAATGTACAAGTGTATGTCCTAAATGTACTGGCATTATGAGCAGAACTGCTTCTCTGCTTTATATCTGTCAATAACATGACAGGTTTTGCCTTCCATGTGAACTATAAATTATAAAGCATGTCTTGAGGAATGGATTAATTAATGAATGACTGTGCCATATAGAGCACTATTTCAATCTACCTGACAGAATTAGTTGAGTACAGTAAGTTCACACCAACAAACATAAGGTAGCATTTACTCAATCTGTGTTTTACTTTGTCTGGAAACAATGATTCCACAAAAAAAAAAAAAAAACAGCATCAGAAACTTCCATCTGCACCATCGTACAATTTAAAACGCTTCTATTTACTGACTTAAAAAAATCCTGGCTTTGCTCTTGCTACCCACCTGACTTACTACAATTTACAGTACTATCCTATTATGTCTTCTTCCTTCCCTATACATACTTACTCTTTTACCATAAATCATTTCAAGTCTTCCTCAAAAATATCATACTGTGCATTCTAATATATATGCTAGTCTAGTTTGTATCTTACCATCTACTCTCTGATGTACAAATTTTGTTAAAATTGCTAAGGTGTCATCTCTTACTGTCAGCTGCCTGTTGGGTGCCAGGATCCGCCACATAATGCATGCAATCAGGTCACTCCACAACAAGTACAAATATAACTCTGCCATTGTCCATGTTGTTGTGAATGACCTGAAACATACCTCCCTGGACTACATGAAAAGAGACATGGAGGAGCTCTCTGATCTTGTAGCCCAGGCAGGTATGACCCTAGCCCTGAGTAGCATCCTGCCATCACCCAGAATGATACCACAGTACAAGGACAAAATGATTGAATTCAACAATTGGCTATGTTCTGGTGTCATTCTAAGGGGATCCAGTATCTGTCTGCCTGGGATGACATGATCGACATACCACAATGCTTTGCCAGAGATGGCCTGCACCTGTCACCCTTGCGATTCCAGATACTGGCTAAGGCTCTTGCCACCCCTATAGTGCCTTTTTTATGCAAGGTTCAAATGACAAATTCACCACTGTAACAGGTTCAAGCAAGCAAAATATGAGGGTAATGCTACTCAATGCTAGAAGTCTAAACCTCAAAATGCATTCACTCGAGGCACTCCTTAAAATGGAGAACATCGACATCTGTGCAGTGACAGAGACCTGGTTCAAGGCTCCAGACAGCACCCCTGCATTACCAGGCTATAATTCATACCACAACTTTCGGCCACCTAACCTGGACTGAAACACTAAAGGTGGAGGCGTGTCCATCTTCATTAAGGATATCCACACCTCCAGGCTAGTTGCTCAGCATAATGCATCCAAGATTATCCAAGTGCAACTAACTCTGGGCAAGACCGCAATCCAAATTGTAACTTGCTACAGATCCCCCACCATGCCCCAGGATTTCCACTCCTCATTTCTTGATACACTGGAAAATATTAGGGTACAACCCAACACCCTAATAATGGGCGATTTCAACTAACCCACCATTAACTGGGAAAACTACTCATGTGCCAACTCTTTTGCTCAACGTTTTCTGGAATTCATGAATTCCAATGCCTTGAATCAACTTATCCACACCCCCACCAGGGGCAGCAATATCCTAGACCTAGTCATTACCAACATGGGCGACCGGTGTTCCACACCAGAGGTCAATTCCTTGTTGGTCAGATCTGACCACAAGCTAATCAGCCTAGGCATCCACATCCCGCCCCCACCCCCCATTAGGGAAACCACTGTAAAACATTTCTCCAAAGCCAACTTTACGCTTCTTTAGACAGAAGTGGCAAACTTCACGACACCCATGCAGAGGGACAATAGAGGTACGACTGCTGAATCTTACACAAATGCACTTTATAAGCATTTACACGAGTGCACGGATCGTGCTATCCCTAACAGAACCAAGATGCTATCCTCCAAAAAAAGGAAGCCAATCTGGTGGTCCCTTGCTATAAACAAACTCTACAACAGAAGAAAGAAACTGTTGCAAAAAAAGAGTAAAATACCATGACTGTAAGAACTCCCTGGTCAGCCTCAGTAAGAAGCTGAGATCCATCATAAAATCCTCCAAAGCTAGTTATGAAAACAAAATCACCACTGATTCTAAAGACAACCACAAAGCATTCGATAGCTATGTCAAGAATCTCAATGGCAACACTCAGATCTGCTCTGAGTTACAGCACAATGGCACTAAATATACAGAACCAACTAATATTGCCAACATCCTGGCAGATAGGTTCAGTGCTAACTTTACTCCCCCCTCACCCCCTAAAGGGCCCATCTCTATACTGGAAGAATGCAAAGTTCCTGTAATCACGGCTGCACAGGTAAAAACCACACTTTCCAAAGCCAAGAACACAGCATCCATGGAACCTGACAACATCCCAAGCTGCATTCTACATGAACTACAGAATGAACTGGCACCCCACCTAAGCACCATGTTCAATCATAGCCTCACCTAAGGCTTTATGCCCACTGAATGGTGCACAGCGACAGTTATCCCACTCCACAAAGGGGGAGCCACCACGTACCCTGGGAACTACCACCCCATTAGCCTAATGAGCCTGGTCTTCAAGGCCATGGAACATATCATCATGGAACTTATAAACAAAGACATTGGTAATCTCCAAACTCTGGACCCTACCCAGTTTGGGTTTGTAAAAGGCAGATCATGTCTCCTAAACCTAATTGACTTCTTTGAAGATGTCACCGAAGCCATAGACGAGGGTAAGGTGGTTCACACAGCCTATCTAGATCTCGCCAAGGCTTTTGACACCATCCCCCACTCTGGAATTATAGATAAACTCACTAAACTGGATATAAATCCCTATGTCACAAGATGAGTTGCCAACTGGCTCACTGGCAGAACCCACACTGTGAAAGTAGCAGACTCCAAATCCGACTTCAGACCACTGACAAGTGGAGTACCACAGGGTTCAGTCCTGGGTCCTCTCCTGTTTGGCATCTACTTTTCTGAAGTATAGGCTAACATAGAAGTTCATTAGCTAATGAAGTCTGCAGAATACTGCAAACTAGGAGCCATAATCGAAACTTTAACGATGTGGACATCCTACAAAAGGGCCTCACTGAGACAGATGCCTGGTGTCAAAGCCATGGCCTCAAGCTCAATGCCAAAAAGCGCATTGCCATCCCCTTTGGTAAAAACTCTGTACCCATGAGATACCACATAGGTGGTAGTCTACTTAACACCGAAAGTGTAATGAAAAACCTTGGGACACAGGTGGACAGTAGTCTCTCCTTTGATAATCACATCGCCACAGTAGTTAGGAAATCCTTCTACGTGGCACACCTCATCACAAAAGGTTTCTCATCCAGGAAAAAAGAGGTCATTGTTCCCCTCTACTCATCACTCATTAGACCCATTATAGAGTACAAAGCCCCTTTTGGAATGTACCTCACAAGACATCTACAACAACTGGAAAAGCCACAGAAATACCTCACAAAGAGGATTACCGGCCTCAAGCAGATGCCCTATGCAGACTGTCTCAAAATACTCCAGCTTTACTCTGTCGCATATTGCCTACTCAGAGTTGATCTCTGCCTAACATACAAAGCTATGTGAAAATCAGAGCTGTTGGACATGCTCCACTTAAAGAAACCCCAAACTGTCTAAGCTACATGATCTAGGGACCTAAACCTTGTCACCACAATAAACAGAACATGCTGGAGGGATAGATTTCTGTCCCAGAGACTTCCCATACTCTGGAACAAACTACCTATCTATATCAAACAAAGTTCCTCATTAGTGCTCTTCAAGAAAAATCTTGATGATTAGATGGGAAATAGGAAATTCACCCTGGGGATCACCTCTGTAGCTCTGCTCGACAGGGGCAGAGGAAAATAATTTTTTTGGGTGGCGAAAGCCAGGGTACCTTTTTGGCTAGGCTTGTATAGGCTCTAGGGCTGATAGCCTAGTACCTACTTATGAACCTATTTATATTTGCAATGTGTACTTTCATTGTTGACATGTACTCTGTAATTTTCTTGTGGTATAATGTTTGTTTATTTTTTCATATTGTTGGAGCTTTTCTCCCTGGGCCTCCACTGAAAATGGACCTGTGTCCAGTCAGACTTTCCTGGTAAAGAAATGTTAAATAAATAAAATAAATAAAAGAAACGGTTTATCCTTTTGTTTGTATTTATTAATCTGCCTAGAACATAGATCCATGTGGAACTTTTTTAAGGTCATCCTGGTTAATTGATCTGTGCAGTCAAATAGCAGTAAATGAAAGCTGAAAAGCCAGTTCCATCTCCCAAAAGGATAATGCCCTAACTATTACCTTGATGACACAGGAATAGGTAGCAGCCCGGGCAATGGAGCAACCTGCTGTGTTGTTTAGGAGTGAGCAGCTGACACTGAATAATTTATCCTAGGTGGGAGGGAAACAGTATAGTCCGCTACAATTGTAACTGCCAGTGGTGGTAGAGTAACACAACAGAATGTCAAAAAGGACCACCCATCAGGCAGGGCATTTCTATGCTGTAGCTAGTATAGGCATATGAGTGGAAAAGCAAATTTTAATGGAGCCAGCCTACTCATATAAGGGTAAAGGGAAACAGAATAACCAGAGAACCCTAAAGGTTGCCTGGATAACAATACTGGAATCTTAAGAAGAAGAAGAAGAAGAGGGATGCTGATGATCATTAACTAAACCTAAAATAATGGGGGACAAAAGCCCAAAATTAGGGACAGATTTTAAACATTGCTTTAATAAAGCATTTTCTAAAGGACATGAATTCTGAAACTCAAATGTATGTCATTATTTAATAATTTCAGTTCTCAGTGACTTGCCAGAAAACCACAAATCTTATCAGGAACAGATCAAAAATATGAGGCAAAAATCTGGGCATTTGAGAGGTATTCTCAGCACCATCATCACTCAGATTTCTTGCAAAGTCTATGATAAGCCATGCCAACATAATCTCAACAAAGCATATCTAAAATGGCATCAAATGCTTTCTAACCTTCTTCTAATAGGAGTGTCGGAAAACTACATAGAAGGGGGTTGTTTCGGCTATGATATAAGCACATTTTATAAGAAATGCACAATATATTTTTATGAGATAATTTTGAGAAGACGTAGAGCTCCACCCCTGCAACTAATTTTGGATGTATCTCTCTCACTTGAGTAGAAAGTTCTTTGGCTTGTGTCTCTCTCACTTTTGAGTAGAAAGTTCTTTGGCTGCACTCTAAGTTAGGTGATGCTTAATAACTATACTTACTGTAGCGAATGTAGCATAACAACACAATTACTTGCTTATTTTTATGTTACTTTTTCTATTTTTTAATATACTTTTACAAATCTTGTGCTAACTTATTATGTTCATATGCTGTGATATTATCTTTTATGCCTTTGTTAAACCTGTATATAAAAATTGTTCATTATGTGTTTTTTTCCTGGAGATTTTCTCCTTGGGTTTCCACTGAAAATGGGCCTGTACCCAGTTGGACCAACCTGGTTAACAAATGTGAAATAAATAAATAAATAAATAAATAAATAAATAAATAAATAAATAAATAAGCAACTAACTAACTAAATAAATAAATTAATGTGTACTCCCATGCTATCTTCCAATTAAACTGTAATAACCACGAGATGACTTGGTACTCGAAGATAAGCACAACTCAAAATAAAAATTCCAACAGCTTTTATTCTGATACTCTTTTTTAGAGCATATGTATGGCCCCAGAATAGGAACAATGGGATTAGATCTATTAAGGGAAAAGAGACATATAGAAGGGAAAGGAATGACACATGGAGATTGGAGGATGATCAAAATTTTCAGGGGGGACGATATCATCCAGCACCCAAAACTTACAGAAAGAGATATTAGAACAGGATTCCATTTCACAGGCTGGTCAAGCCAGACTAGAATCCAGTGGTCCCCAGTTGAACATTGCTGACATTTCTTTATGCACTACCAACGCATATGCTAAACCAGTTGTTATACATTCGTACAAGGGGTTGCAGGTGTACAACTATACTGATACCTCTATTTCTGAGGAATTTTGTACCTTATTTTGCAAGGGTATGAAATTCATCCCCACCACCAAGTTCAATATTTTTGATACTATAAAGGAGACCAAACTGCTTTGTAGAAGAATGAACTTGGCTATTCAATTTAGGGACACTAATAAAGAAGATAATATGGTGCAGGATGATGACTGTCATCAGTTTAGACTGAAAAAGAAAAGTACTTATGTCCCAGGATACAACCTCATTGTAGCACAATATGAAAAATTGGTTGCTAATGACATGTATTGGTTTCTTAACCAAACCAAGTAACACGATCAACAATCTTCCTTTAGTTTGCAGGACAACCTTTCAGTGGCAGAAAGGGAGTGTTTGAACACAGTCATAGGTAACAGGGACCTTAGGATCATGAAACCGGACAAAGGGGGTGGGATTGTGTTATTCAATACTACCGATTACAATCAAGAAATATTGAACATATTGCATGAATCCGGAAACTATGAAGAAGTGTCTTTCAATCAGGTCAACATTGGCTACCAGCGTATTGATCTTGTTATTGAAAAATTTTTACTTGACAATAGGATTTCAAATGAGATTTACGAGTTTATTAGAACGGAATTTCCCAAGATGGCCACCATCATTGGGATTCCGAAAATACATAAAAATGCCAATAAACCCCCTTTTAGGCCTATAATTTCCGGTTCCAAGTCCAAAACATACAACATAGGGGTCACCATTGACTCTTGGACGAAGCATGTATACAACAACGTTGAACATCTTATTAAAGATTCCTGGAATTTTTTGAGTAGACTAACCCCTATGATTTGGCAAAAAGGGCAAACTTTTTTAACTATAGACGTCATCGATCTCTTTTCCTGTATTCCCAGGGAGAAGGGACTGGATTACTTCTTTGACGGTTTAAAAAGATATTCTGGTTTGAGTTTTGAGAAAATCAATCTGTTAGTAGATATGATGGGGTTAGTTCTTGACCACAATTACCTGCAATTTCAAGGGGAATTATTCAGACAAAGTAGAGGAGTTGCCATGGGGGCTTCTTGTGCCCCAGTTTTCGCCAACGTGGTAATGCTCGAATGGGAATCTTTGTTTGTATTTCCCAGTCCTTATTACAAATATATATCATACTATACTCGATACTTGGATGACTTGTTTGTCCTATGGAATGGACCAGTTCATGTGATATCAGAATTCATTGAATATTTAAACAAAACAACTGACTTCTTGAAATTTACTTATAATGTGGAGTCTCAAGGTATAGCATATTTGGACACGTATATATCCACCACTGACACTGAATTTCAATCCAAAATATACAGGAAAAAAACATTTTCGAATGATTATTTATATTACAACAGCTGTCATCCACCCTACATTTTTAAAAATATTTTCAAAGGTCAGTGCATACGAGCTGCTCGGATGTGCTCGACTAGGGAGACCATGGAAAGAGAATTAAACAGCATATATGAAATGTTTTCCAACAGGGGGTATCCGGGTAATCTGATTCAACCTATACAAGTTCTTGTTATGAAAGAATGGGGCAATAAATATCCAGCTTTATTAGGAAGGCCTTTTGCATCACAAGAGAAGAAGAGAGTAACAGCAGGATGCACTTGTGTTCTTATGTATAGTCCATACGTTAATATCCTGAAGGAGATATTTTTGAAACATTGGAACCTCTTCAAAATTTCAGAAGATGTTTGCAGTGCAGTGGGTAATGCCCCTACTTTTGTTTATAAAACATCACTTAACATCAAAAGGATGTTGGAAAGGACAAACCCGAACCACAGAGAGGTAGTTGGGAATAGACATACAAGGAAATGTGGTACATGCAAGCAGTGTAGATTCATCAATGAAGCTAAGGTTGTGAAATTGAAAAACATTATTCACAACAGCTTGCATAGTAAAGGAGGTAATTGCAATACATCTAGATTAGTCTATGTTGCTACCTGTGTGAGGTGCGATGCATATTATATAGGTAAAACAGAAAGGAGACTCAAGACAGGAATCTATGAACATACATACAGAATTAGGAAGCAAGATCCTAACAATGCAAGTAGCAAGCTAATATAATATATATAATATACTCATGAGATTCAGGCAAACCAAAATAAATAAGCAGCCAAATGCCTAAAGCAGGCCAGCTGTATTAGACATGCATGAAGACATGAATACCACATCGGGCAAAAGAGCAAATCTGATTTTAAAAAGAGCCGAGATGAGATAACTAATATCCAATGATCTGTTAATGGACAATGGCACACTAATACACAAATGATTAAAAATAACACTCGTTTCAGTACACTATCATAAGCCATGGTTCATGGAGACATTGCTACTTCAAAGACTATCCTAATGACGGTTTATAATAAATTATTTTATGACTATTGACTCAATTTTTGCAGAATATGCAAGACAGTAGAAGAAACGTTGTAATATGGACAGGGTAAAGTCTTTTACTAGAGAAGCAATTGCCATTGTTTCAGGTGCTAGAGATTGCTTCTGTGTGTCCTAATTATTAGCTTCAAGGTATGCCACAGTGTCAAGAGATATGGGAATCTACACTATTCTCTTTGCTACCTATTTAATATTTAAATCTGCTCATTTGAAGTTAACTGTTTGCAAGCTACAAAGGGTACCTCAAAAGAGGTTAAGTTGGAAGATGGTTTTCATTAGATGACCGCCTGGAACTCTTGACTGAAATATTGGAAGAACTATAGCTTATGCTTTATTTTTCTTATTTTGTTTGCTAACTAGGTAAGTCCAAATGGCAATAACACCATTTCATTTGAGACCTTAGGGGAAAAAAGCTCCATATAATGGGTTATGATTCAACCAGAAATAAGAATACAATACTATTGTAACATTCTGAAATGTCAAATAAACAAGCATCATACTCATGCAGAATAAAAATCAGCTGTATGACAGGAAAAATATTGAAGAAGAAATACATATCTTGGAGGGCAATTTTAGAACACAATGCCTTTGTTCTGGCAATACTGTTTTACCAAACAAACAAACAAACAAACAAACAAACAAACAAACAGACAAACAAACAAACAAGAAATGTAAGCAAAAGAACAAAGCTATTTACAAATACAAAAACAGAATTATGACTTGCAAGTATTTAACTTACTTAAAAGTCAGATGACTGCATGCTTCAGTAGAAATACAATATCATACAAAAAGTGAAACCACATCAAGTACTGAGAAAATCCAATCAAGGAGGAGACAGGTTAAAAGTTTGGCTGAGCAAGTTCAACACGTACTGGACAATGTGGAGGTTGATCCTCTCAATCACAAGCTGGAAAGTAACGGTATCCATGTTGTCATTTAAGGCCTTATTCAAGGCATGGATTGATAGGGTTGAGCTCAATTAAGAGGGAGATTAATCCATAAGTAAAGGAGTTTTTAAAATATAAAGTTGTCAGGTTTCAATCACAGCTGAGATGAACTTTTACTGAGCCTGACCGCCTTTTTGTATTCAAGTCCCTGGTGGGGAGGATTCCAATAGGTGAAGTGTTTCAAATAGTAAGGGATTCTTTAAAGCCTGTATTAGAGGCATATGTCTATTCTGAGAAGGCAATAAGATGCAGAAAAAAGAAGGACTTTATATAGTTTCTGGCTATAAGATAAGGCTTAAGTCCCTTCAGTTCTCTTTGCATAGACTCTTCATACTTTTTCCATTTGTGTTAGATGCCATGTGAGCAGGTTTCAGATCAGAGTTAGGTATTCTGTAAATTGGTATGATAAGAGCTATATATGGGGTATTTTTACCTCCCTACCGCAGCTGTCAACTACATAGAAGACCAGATGGGCAACCTCATATGCTTGCAGACAGTAAGAGCCATATGGATATCAAATGAAATGTCATTATCTACAAGGACATTTAGGTTGTTTTACTGCACTGCTTTAAATTGCTGTGCAAAAGCTGTTGGCGATGGTGTGTCAAATGCCAGAATGCTTCCTTTTTTGACCTTGAAGTCACGTTGATTTTTTCTTCATCATTCATTTGTAATGTTAAGTGCCGTTTGAAAGTAGGTGGCATTGGCAGGTTTAAGGATAATGCTCTGGAATTTGGAGTCATCTACATATCTGGTAAGCCAGACACCGGAAGAATGAGGAAAACACGTCAAAAAAGGAGTTTCCCCAGGGCACAACCTGAATGGACTCCACTGCTGACATGTGATGGTAAGGACTGCAGTCTCCCTAGTCTTTTTCATTGCATATGACTATGTACCCAGTTGTGGACTTAATGCACTACAATTTAATTAACTTTCAAATCCCTCCATCTATGTATGATTCTGTTTTAGGATATAGTATCGAACAGTTCAGCCATATTGAGATAAGTAGTATAAATAGAAACATCTTTATCAAAGGTAGCAATTATGTTACCAAATATATATATATATATATATATATATATATATATATATATATAAGCATACAAGGTTGTGTTATGTTAGGTCATGGAGAAGGAAGTTTTCTATGTCTGTCAGAGTAAGCACCATCATGATGTTCTTCATCAGCTTCATCAACATGCAGAATATGCTTGTGATGCTGACTGAACTGTAATTATTGGTGTCTATGAAAGGGCCTTCACTGTGCACTATGACCACAGTAACCTGCTTTCAGACATAAGGGATGTATCCAAATTGTAATACTTTATTGTAAATGTTACTTCTCAGCACACACATTTTGCTTACATGGTTATTTAAAGTGTTGTAGAAGGCTATGGATAATCCACAGTGATGGAAGGTTAGAGTCCATTGAAGGTCCTGGAACAGATGGCCTAATAGATGGGTAAAGGAGACCAATTAGATAATTTTTTTTTTTTTGCTTTTTTGCATTTTTTTCAGGAAATAAAGCACATGAATGCCGATTCTTTAGTTTCTGTGATTTAAAAAGCATGTTTCAGCTACATATTGCACTTATTTTACTGCCTGCACTTTAACAAAGTCATTTTTGTGTTTAAACTGCCTGTTTAACTGTTGTAGGCTACACACTCAAGTGTGATAGCCATTTCTGTGCATTTAAAGTGTCTTTTTATTGTATCTGCTTTATTTTCTGAAAAAAAAAAAAAAAATACTTGTTTTCTCGCCTTTCTAAGCTAGTATAGTCCAGTTTTCAGGTTAGTGCTGAATTCAGGGCTGTGTTACAAGTTTCTCTGTTTGCCCATACCTTACTTGGATAGAAGGAAGTTTCTCTGTTCACCTGTGAGAGAGGGGAGCTTTGAGCAGCCTATCTGTCCCTGGAGGAGTGGTTTCAGCCCAGAAATTAGTAGTTTATTGGCCATTTTGGGCTAATTTCTATCTCTTTCATTTCCCTGCTATAAAACTCACATTAGCGTGGTTTTGCGCACTGGGCAGCACCGGTTAGATAGGGTATAACTATTCCCGGCTCCACAAAGTCTACTCTTCAATTGTTCCCTTGGAACTAGACAAACTTTCAACTTAAGCACTCAAACCATTCACGTCTCAGCCCGACACTTGCTCAAAACTCATAGCAAGCACTAATAAACCTTAGCACTAGACCCCTCCCTCCTATACTGTAGAGAAGGACAAGGCTCTCTATTTGACCTTATCTGCCAATTAGTAAAACAGCTCACTGTACCTATCCAGGCATGTCCAAAGGGCAGTTTCAGGTGTACTATCTGGTCCAACTGGTGAATCTAGGCATTTTGACGCAATGTTACAACTGCCTCGTGTACACAGACAACTCTCTCCTCCTACCACCAAACACTAATATATCCGAGAGATGCAATTATACAGCCAAACTGGAGGCTAAGCTCTCTCAACCCAAGACTGGACCAGACAGTCAAGAGGAGAAGGAAATTACTTGCATCAAACCACCAGTCTCACATAGACCTATGAAACCAGCACTGGCAAAACACACACATAAATACACAAAAACATATTCAGAGGCTCTAAATAAAAACCCACAAAAGCAACAGAGACCTCCAAAGCAGACATCCAAGCAACCTCCACCCCCCAACACAAACCATGAAACACATAATTCACAAAACCAGTGTGCCACGCAATCACACCCTTAAGGCAAAATAATATACCCAACACACTACTAATAGGTGACTCTATAGTCAGGCACACTGACATCTCACTCACTAGGCTGAACAAGGAGAAGGTTACTGTTAGCTGCCTGTTAGGTGCCAGGATCCACCACATAACACAAGCAATCAGGTCACTCCAGAAGAAGTACAAATACTACTCTGTCATTGTCCATGTTGGTGTGAATGACCTGAGCCGTACCTCCCTGGACTACATGAAAAGAGACATGGAAGAGCTCTCTGTTCACATAGCCCAGGCTGGTATGACCCTAACCCTGAGTAGCATCCTGCCCTCACCAAGAATGATACCACGGTATAAAGAAAAAACTATCAATTTCAACAATTGGCTAAGCTTCTGGTGTCATTCAAAGGGGATCCAGTGTCTGTCAGCCTGGGATGACATGCTCGACAAGCCACGCTGCTTCACTAGAGATGGCTTGCACCTGTCACCCTTAGGCTTTCAAATACTGGCCAAGGCTCTTGCCACCCCCATAGTGCCTTTTTTAGGCAAGGCTCAAAAGACAAACCCACCACCATAAATAGCACAAGTAACGTAACAAAAAACTGAAGGTAATGCTACTCAATGCCAGAAGTCTAAATGTCAAAATGCATGCACTCGAGGCACTCCTAAGTATGGAGAAAATCGATATATGTGCAGTAACAGAAACCTGGTTTAAGACTCAAGAGAGCACCCCAGCACTACCAGGCTACAACTCTAACCATACATTTCGACCACAAAACCCGAACCGAAATACAAAAGGTGGGGGCGCATCCATATTCATCAAGGATACCCACACTTTCAGGTTAGTGGCACAGCACAATGCTTCAGAGATCATCCACGTGCAACTAACAATGGGCAGAACTGCAATTCAAATTGTAGCTTGCTACAGATCACCCACCATGTCCCAGGATCCACATTCTGCAATTCTGGAAACATTGGGAAACATAAAGGTCCTACCAAACACCCTGATATTGGGTGATTTCAATTACCCAAACATTTAACTGGGAGAACTGCTCAAGTACTAACACCCTTACCCAACATTTCCTAGAATTTATAAACTCAAATGCTCTGGATCAACTTGTCAAAACCCCCACCAGAGGTGACAACATATTGGACCTGGTCATCACCAACATGGGCGACCGGTGTTCCACACCGAAGGTCAACCCCTCGCTGGTTAGATCTGACCATAAACTAATCACTCTGGATATCCACATTCTGCCCCCACCCCCGGTCAAAGAAACCATCGTGAAAAACTTTTCAAAAGCAAACTTCACGTTACGTAAGACCGAGGTGGAAAGTTTCAAATCCCCCATGCTAAAGGTTAATGCTGTCCAAGCTGCAAAATCCTTTACTAATGCACTCTACAGGCACCTACAAGAATATGTGGATCATGCTATCCCAAGCAAAACCAAGACTCACTCCTTCAAGAAAAGGAAACCAGTCTGGTGGACCCCTGCCATAAACAAGCTATACAATAGCAGGAGGAAACTAGTACAGAAAAGAGTAAAATCTCAAGAAGGGAAGACATCCCTGATCAGTATCAGCAAGAAACTACGTTCCCTCATAAAATCATCCAAGGCTAGCTTTGAAAGAAAAATTGCCAAGGACTCCAAAGATAACCACAAGGCATTCTTTAGCTATGTCAAAAATCTAAGTGGCAATTCCCAGATCTGCTTGGAGTCAGTGCAGAATGGCACAAAATACACTGTACTGACTGATATCGTCAACATCCTGGTAGACAGGTTCAGTGCAAACTTCACCCTCCTCTCACCCTCAAAAGGGCCCATAGCCATACCAGAAGAATGTAGTGCCCCTGAAATCACAGACAATCAGATTAAAACAGCCCTCTCCAAAGTCAAAAACACAGCATCAATGGGACCAGATGGTGTCCCAGGCTGTGTCCTACATGAGCTCAAAGATGAACTAACCCCTCACCTAAACACACTGTTCATACTCAGCCTCTCCACAGGCTATGTGCCCATAGAGTGGTGCACAGCAATGGTTATTCCGCTCCACAAAGGTTGAGCCACAACAGACTCTGGGAACTATCACCCTATAAGCCTGACTAGCTTGGTCTGCAAGGCTATGGAGCGCATTATCATGGATCTCATTAACAGAGACATTGAAAACCTCCAAACACTGGACCCTACCCAGTTCAGCTTTGTTAAGGGCAGATCATGCCTCCTAAACCTGGTGGACTTCTTTGAGACAGTTACCAAGGCTATAGACGAGGGAAAGGTGGTCCACACAGCCTACCTGGACCTCGCAAAGGCCTTTGACACCATTACCCATTCTGGTATTATAGACAAGCTCACCAGCCTGAACATCACGAGATGGGTTGCCAACTGGCTCACAGACAGAACCCACATGGTAAAAGTTGCGGGAGCTAGGTCTGACTCTAAACCATTTACAAGTGGCATTCCCCAGGACCCCTCTTGTTCAGCATATACTTCTCATAGGTACAGGCAAGCACAGGAGGACTATGGCTGACCAAGTTTGCAGATGACTGCAAACTAGGGGCTATAATTGACTCTCTGGCTGACACAGACATCGTCCAAAAGGGTCTCACTGAGACAGATACCTGGTGTCAAAATCATGGCCTCAAGCTAAATGCCAAAAAGTGCATAGTCATTCCCTTTGGAAAAAAACAAAGTACCCACAAATTACCACATAGGTGGTAGCTCCCTAAATACGGAAGACAAAATAAGGGATCTGGGGGACCCAAGTAGATAGTAATCTCTCCTTTGATAATCACATTGCCAAAGTGGTTAGAAAATCCTTCTATGTGGCCCACCTAATCACAAAAGGGTTTGCATCCAGATCAAAAGAGGTCATTGTGCTCCTCTATGTATCACTCATCAGACCCATCATAGAGTACAATGCCCCATTTGGGATGTACCTTACAAGACACATGCAACAGCTGGAAAGACCACAGAAGTACCTCACCAAGAGGATCACTGGCCTCAAACAGATGCTCTATGCAGCTCGACTGAAGAAACTCCAGCTGTACTTGGTTGCATACTGCCTACTCAGAGGTGATCTCTGCCAGACATACAAGGCCATGTCCAACCCAGAATTGATGGACATGCTCCACCTAAAGAAAACCATATCACCTTGAGCCACACGCTCTAGGGATCTAAACCTCACCACAATAATAAATAGGACGTGCTGGAGGGATAGATTTCTGTCCCAGAGACTTCCCATGCTCTGGAACAAGATTCCAATCTACATTAGGCAGAGCTCCTCACTAACACTCTTCAAGAGAAACCTTGACGAGTGGATGGAAAACAGGAAGTTTATCCCGCGGATCATTTCAGTGGCTCTGCTGGACAGAGGCACAGGGAACTAATCTAAGGTGGTGGCAAAAGCCAGCACATTCCAGCTAGGCTTATAAATGCCTCTGGGCAGATAGCCTAGTACCTACCTATGAACCTATGAACCTATAATATGTAATCAAAACAACAATGAAAATGCTGACCTGTTATTAACTAATCCACTCCTATTAAGTCATGTGATTATTTGGTTCTTTAGATTGGCAGTTTTGTTATTGTCACTGGACTCTAGTTATGTCCGTATCTACCACAAAATAACTGTGACAACAGTTTTGTGTTTGGTTTATGAATTTCCACTAATTAAATCAGGTAGCTGGAGATATGCTAGAAGTGCTTGCAGGGAGTACTTTAGTTACAACTTCCTTTAGAGAGTTTCCTGGTTTGATACTGCCCTTCTTATGACACGTCTCATATCTTCACATTTCATTCACTGTTTTCTGCATAACTACACTTTCCATTCTTTTACTTCCTAAGAAAAGTGGACCACCGATCAGTTTACATGTCTGTTCCACTAACAATAAAGCTTTCTTGTCAGGCATCCATACAGTCTGCTGTTTTATTTTTTAAATGCTTCCTACGTAAGATTTCATGCAGTGTCTCATGATTCCCTCCCTTCCCCATTTTGCCTAGCCAGTTTATTTTCCTGTTCTTCATAATGACTAATATACTATTTTTATGTTACCTGCATCCATAACAGTGATCTGCTCTTAATACTTAATAGTTGAAATATGCATATGGACTATATATTTTTCACATCCCTGCTCCAAAGATGTGCAGGCAAACAAACTTTAATGCAGTCTCTTTCTGTGCTGTAGTGAAAAAATATACCGATGTTCAGCTCCTCAGGCCTTTTTGCTCACCCAAATAGATTAGCCTGTCACATTCCATCATGTTTCCCTTCTGCTGGTTTAAATCTGTTCCTCTTACCATCCTAAAATCATCTTGTACAGTTTGTTTCCACCTTCTGTGTGGAGTCTGCATGTCCTCCCTGCGGTTGAGTGGCGTTGAAAGACATGCGTGAATGGGTGTGCCTTTGTTGAAGGTTGGGCATCGGGCTGGCAACTCAGCACCATAAAAATCTACTGCCAATCATTAGTGGACCGGAGTTCCACTGTGGCGACCCCTAACTGGGAAAAGCCGAAAAGACAAACAACAGTTTGTTTCCACTGAATGTATAAACCACATTTGAAGGCTTTGCACTCTTACAAGCCAGACATGTTACTATTGCCACCACACATCATCTGCCAAGTCCTAGACATTAAAGTTCTCCCTGTCCACCAAAGATGTGCCATCCGGCCTCTCATTACTCTTCTGCAGCTTTCTCCTTTCTTTCCATCATTAATCTACATTAAAAGCTTTTGGGCCTAAGGTGCAGTGATTGTTTTGCCCTCTATGAATATATAAGTTCCGTGTTGTAGTTTGGATTCAGAGACACCTTTCTGTCGTGCCTCTAAACTTCTTTGCTCAGAAATTCTGGACAAAGCAAAAAATAATGGGGGAGCAAATGCCCAAAATCAGGGACAAGTTTTAAATATTTCCCTAATTCATAAGAAATAGTTAATAGAACAAAAGGTTTTTCATCAGCATGCATTTTTGGAACAATATATTGTATGAAACTATAATCTCTGTCATTATTGACTATAAACCTCAATGATTTACTAGAAAATTAAAAAAATTGGCAAGATACAGGGCAAACATATGAGACAAAATTATGGTCATTCTGCAAAATCAGGTAAAGGTGAAAGCTGTGTTGTCTCTCTGTTGATGTAAGCAGTTCTCCCTTCTTACAATGCAGCAGAAAAAAACAGTCACAGCTGCCATCTTTACTTGCTTCATCAAAGTTCTTTTACATCTCAGATCACACTATTTGAATTGGTTTGCTTTTGGTTCTGATTACTGCAGCAGTACCTTATCAGTTTTACATCCTTAATAGAGGTTCCATTTCAATATCTCATCTATTTTTTAACTTCCCTTAGAACATAGACTTAATCTTAAATGATACCCTATTGGAGAATGAATGTTCTCCAATAAGGCATTAATGGAGAGGTAAAACCCTGTAACAACCAAGTCTGCTGCTTTACAGTAAAGTATCAAAATGCAGTAAAGCACAGCCAAAAGACTAGGGAATAACAGCCATCCTTCCAACACTCACTAAACACTGCTGGAATGGCGTGGGTAGCGAGCATGAAAAAAATAATAAAAATAAAAAAATGAAACTGAAATAACAAGTGTTATTGTGGTAGCTGCTACAAGGATCGACTGTTTCCCTTTCCTTTTTAAGCACAGCACTTAAAAAGTTGCATTTACTGAATGTGGGGAAAAATGAGCAGCAAAAGTAACTGCAGTAACAGTTACAACAATACATCTCAGTTTCTTTGCTAAAGAATTCTGCACAAAGCCAAAAATAATGGAGGAATAAAGTACAAAAGTCAGGGATAACTTTTAAATATTATTCAAATTCACTTAAAAAGTTACTAGACCAACAGGGTTTGCATCAACATTCATTTTCTGAACAATAAGAAGAACAAAACTAGTATTTGGCATTACTGATTGACTACAGTCCTTAGTGTTTTACAAGACATTCAAAACATTTATGAGGTACAGGCAAAAATATGAGGCAAAATCAGGGAAAGCTGAGAATTATGGTGTGTGTGTGTGTGTGTGTGTGTGTGTGTGTGCGCATGCACGCACATGTGTGTGTGTGTGAATGTGTATACATGTGAATCTGCGTGTCTGTGCCTCTGAACGTGTTTGACGTTCTGTGTATGACTGCGTGTGAATGTATAAATGTGCATCTGAGTTTCTGTATATATGTCAGACTGTCTTACGTCTTCTACATCTGTATGTCTATATATCTGAGTGCATTTGCATGCATGTACATGTGTACTTATTGTGTGTTTGTGTGCTTGTGTGCATGTGTGTGCATATGTGTCTGCATTAAATACTTGTATAACTGATATTTTGGATGCAAAATATTTCCTCCAACAACAATTTTATATCCTACAGCAACTTTGGAAATTTAAATGAAGACTATTTTACACCGAGACTATAAAAAATATGCATATACTAATAATGAAGCAAACGCAAAACAGTGTAACAGACAGCACATTTTTAAGCAGAATAATGCAATCTAGAGAGGTTGTTACAGAGAAATAACAGACTTTCCATGGGTGGGAGGCCATCTGCCTGTGGTATCAGGTCTTACAACACCTCCAGGTGATCCATTATTTACATGTAACTCTTTCCCTGTCAGGCACTATTGCTTACTTGCTTGCTTACAGCATATTACACTTCACATATGTGCACATGCAGTGGATACACTTGCTTGCTATACCTATTTTTAAGTGCAGCCGTGAAAGGTCTGCATCAGCAAATCACACATTGATGATTCAGGATTCAGTCTATCAAATTTCATTCATTCATTTCATTAGACATGTTAGTACATTGTCAAAAACCTGGCTACTCCACCATTCTGACAGTATACATATTAAACTGCACTTCAGATTTGTTGTTTTATATCTTATTACAAATTTTGCTCCCAAATACGCCATGAGTTATTCAGTAAAATAACATGTCTGACCTCTGATTATACTGACCTAAAGCACTCCACTCATAGATCACTTTGGCTATAGTGACCAACCACAGAAACTAGTGGTAGTTGATAAACATGGACACAGGGCTACATCAGAAGAAGCAACAAAAAGGGAATTCACCAAAGCTGAAAACAACGAAAACAACGAAACAACTCCAGTCTTCACTTCAAGAGTTTTAATAAAGTAAAATAAATGCAGGATCCAAGTAAGCGCTTTCAACGTTCAATAAACGTTTCTTCAGACTACAATCTACATCGACTATACTGTCTCTGATGCATATTCCTCTGGCCATGCACACTTGAATTACCTCATTGCTCAGTACGCTACTTTACTCTCCAGCGACATGCTCATAGACACCTTAACCTCCTTCACACTGCTGTCCCTGTAACACTGGTACATTATTAGTTCTTCATAACTTTGATGCATTCATGGGACACTTTTGATAATCTGAGTACATTTTGCTCACTTTACAACTTGGTGGCTATCAAAACACAACTCCTTGAATTCAAGATGGCAACTAATCTGTAAATACTGTTTTTGCACAGCTCTGTATTCCTAACTTAAGCTGATACACTAAAGTTTGCATCGGACGTTGTGTGACTATAAAGTCCAAACTTCAGGTCTTTTCTCTAACTTAAAATAATGTTTCCTACATTTAAAGTAGTTCTAAAGAATGTCTGAAATATGGGTTATATTCGTGTTACCCATTCTCGAGCAGTGGCTTGCTCTGCGAAGATCCATGGTTTGTCCTGAGACCTACAGAAGTGAAAAAATCTAAACGAGTGTAAAATGCTGGACATGAAAACTGCAACAATTAAAACTGTTTGCCTTAAGCAGTCATAAGGGAGAAACTATTCTGAGTTAAGCTATTAAATATTTTGTGGCCTTTCCATTTATGTCAAAAAATGTTGGCGGAGCAAGAACAAATGGAGCTGCAGATTTACAAAGCCAAATTAGCAACAATTTACATGCATGAAAAGGAAATTACATCCAAACATGCTAGAACTTCTACACAGCAAGAAGAGAGGAGATCATTCACTAAATCCAAACCAGACCAACTTTTTGCTCTTGAGGATTTGAAAGAATCGCTTCAACCTCTACAATTGGCCATCCAGCAACTTACAGGACAAGTAAAAGCACTAAGTCTTACAATAAGCCAAATAGCCAGCAGACTGGAAATAACAGAAGCAAAAATAATGGAAAACAAAGTTAAAACTGATCTTCAAAAAAAAAAAAATGCCAATCTAATACTGAGCCATTCAGGATATCCAAAACAAGCTACTGGACCTAGAAGCAAGGATTAGACACAAAGTACAGTTGTGTACACTTACCATAAATGTAGATGCTCGAGTGTATTCACTGTTGCAGTCATTACATTTGGGTTATCCTGCTGGCAGGTTGCCTTCAGTCGGCCTGAATTCCAAAGTCTTGGGTCCTGTGTCGGTTTCTGTCTCCTCATCCCTGATGTCAGGTCGTCAGGTGTATAAAAGATGCAGCCGACGCCAATTTATTTAGTTTTTCTTGGCCCAGATGTCAGGTGCCCCCAAAAAGGTAGCCTAAAACTATGCAAATAAAACATACATGCACCAAAATAAACTTTAACTTCATCTATAAGCAAATACACCAACTAGGCTGCAGAGATTAGAGAAGTAAAGATAAGTTCCAATAAAAATAAGGGGGATGGCAGGTGGGTAACCTGGACTGCAACATTAAATACACTTGAACATCTACATTTATGGTAAGTCTACACAACTGTACTATGTTCTTCGTGTTTCACTGTTGCAGTCATTACATTTGGGTTGAGTCCCAAAGCTATAGTTGGGGGGCTTGAGCTAAACAGCATTAGGAGCAGCTATGAGGCCCTGCAGAACTGCAGTGGCAAAGCCTGCCCTAGATTTAGAGTAAAGAGCCAGATTGTAATGTTTTGTAAAGGTATGCACTGAACTCCAAGTAGCAGCCTCCAAAATGTCCTTGGTTGGTACTCCCCTGAGAAAGGCTGCAGAAGTGGCTGCAGCTCTGGTAGAATGTGGCCTAATGCCCTTAGGCACTGGTTTGCCACGCTGTGAGTAGCAGAAACGAATGCAATGACCTATCCACTTTGAAATAGTCTGCTTGGAGATAGCCTTTCCTTGTGATGCTGTGATATTTGCCACTAGTAATTGCTCTGTCTTTCTGAAAACTTTAGTTTTGTCCAAATAGAATCTAAGTTGTCTGTGTACGTCCAAAGAATGCAGAATTTTCTCCCCCTTGTTCTGTAGATTTGGATAAAAGGTTGGCAAATGAATTGTTTGGTTAAGGGCTACACTGGATACCACCTTAGGCATAAATGTAGGGTTTGTTCTCAGAGAGACCCTGTCTGGATAGAAAATGATAAAGGATTCCACAGCTATGAGAGCCTGTAGCTCTGAAACTCATCTTGCAGGAGTTATTGCTAGGAGCAAAGCTGTTTTCCAAGATAAGAACTTTATGTCCGCATTTGCAGAAGGCTCAAAAGGTGGTAAGGTGAGTTTTTCCAAGACATAATTGAGGTCCCATGCAGGTATTAGCGTTCTCCTTGGAGGCCTTAAGTTTTTGGCTCCTCTGAGGTACTGCCTTAATAAAGGATGAGAAAAGAGTGGTGGCTCTGTATTGTAATGAGCCAAAATGGCAGAGGCATGGATTTTAACTGATGAAAAAGATATGCCTTTGTCCAGCAATTCAGTTAAATATTGCAAAATCTGAGGAATATTTGGGACAGCTGTATTAGTTCGTTGAACTTGGTTCTAAGCGCAAAATCTCTTCCATTTCCCAGCATAGGATTTTCTAGTACTAGGCCTTCTGGCTTCTAAAATGACATGCATCACATCTTTACTGAGAGGTTTGGTTTGTATGGCTACATTATCTGCCAAGCTGCCAGGTTTAGGGTCCTGAGTTGGCTCTGCATTATCTGATTGTTTTGCTGGGACAGTAGATGAGATATTTGAGGTAAGGTCCAGGCTGGGCATTGGGACAAGTTCCTTAAGATCGGATACCAGTACTGGCGTGGCCAGTCTGGGGCAATCAGAATAATTTTTGTTTTCTCCTGCCTGACCTTTAGGAGTACCTTGGGGGGGAGAAGAAGTGGAGGAAAGGCATATACTGATAGGTTTGTCCAGTTGAAAGATAAAGCATCCACTTTCCAAGTTGTCTGTGATAAGTCCTTGTGCAGAATCTTTTTAGTTGATTGTTTTGAGGACAGGCAAATAGATCTATGTCTGGGCGTCCCCATTTCATTGTTATCATGCTGAAGACTTGTGGATCCAGATGCCACTCATGGGGATCCATGAGGTTTCTGCTTAGTTCGTCTGCCAGAGTATTTTCCTTTCCTGGCAGGAATTGTGCCTGCAGATGAACTTGGTAAGTCAGTGCTGTGTCCCATAAAGCCATGGCTAGTCTGCACAGGGGGTAAGAATGAGTGCCCCCCTGCTTGTTTATGTACCACATGATCGTGGTGTTGTCTGTTTTTATCAGTAGTTGTCCCAGATGAAGTAGGTCCTTGAAGACTGTCAGGGCATTTTGAACAGCTAGCATCTCTTTTTGATTGATATGCAGATGCTTTTGGTTTGTGGACCAGGTGCTCTGAATGCCTCTTCCTGCCATGTGTGCCCCCCAGGCATAATCTGATGCATCCGTCATTAGGCTCTGCCTGGCTGGGGGTAGTGAGAATGGCTGTCCCTTGTTTTGGTGACAAGTCTTGGCCCACCATCGAAATTCCTGTTGCAGGCAGGGAATTAGAGTAATCATTGTTTCCAGGCTGTGGCAATGTTGTGTCCAGACACTTTTTAGGTACCATTGAATTTTCCTCATATGCAGTCTTGCATATGGAATTAGTAAGATGCAAGATGCCATGAAGCCCAAAGCCTGCAGAAGTTTTCTTGCAGTTAACTGGGCCTTTGTTGCCATTTCCTTGAAATAAGTAGTCAGTTGCCTTTGTTTGTCTGGAGTGAGATAAGCCATCTGAGCAGTTGTATTTAAGCTTGCACCCAGGAATATTATCTCTTGAGAGGGTACTAGTTTTGATTTCTTTTTGTTGACTGTGTACCCTAGGGCTGTTAAGAGTTTTATCACAAAAGTCAGATGCTGTAGTAGAATGTCCTTGTTCTCTGCTTGTATGAGGCAGTCGTCCAAGTAAGGATATATTTGTATTCCTCTTTGTCTGCGGTAAGCAATTACTGGTGCCAGGCACTTTGTGAAGACCCTGGGTGCAGTAGTTAAGTCAAAGGGCAGTGTAGAGAATTGGTAATGCTTTGAGCCAGCCCTGAACCTGAGGTATCTTCTGCATGACTGCCTGATTGGGACATGCAGGTATGCCACTTTTAGGTCTAAAGTCACAAGCCAAGCCTTGCTGCCCATCATGGGCAGAAGCTGCTGTAAGGTCAACATCTTGAATTTTGGTATATTCAGGAAAGTGTTTAGAATAGATAGGTCCAGTATTGGTCTCCATGCTTAGTCCTTTCTGGGTACCAAGAACAGTCTTGAGTAAAATCCTTGTCCCTGCTCTTGCTGTGGCACTTGTTGAATAGCCCTCATGTCCATGAGAGCTGTGGCTTGTTTTTGAGCCTCTGCCCATTGATTTTTTGGTAGGTCTGGCCAACCGTTTGCTCTTGACAGAGTATGGAAATTAAACTTGTAGCCTTGTGACACTATGTCTAGAACCCATTTGTCCTGGGTTATAATGTGCCAATTTTGAGAAAAAAGTGCTAGTTTTCCCCCTAAGGGTGCTGCCAGAAGATAAGTGCTTGGCGCAGGCAGGGGGAAGTCATTGGGACTGTTTCCTGTATGATTGTGATTTGTCCTCTCCAACTTTGGAGGTAGAAGCACTCCACTGTTTAGACCTGTAGGATCCTTGCAGCTGTGATCTGCATCTAGGGCATCTGGATCTTCCCCTTTGAGGTCTGTCTGAGACTGGAAAGGACCAATTCTTTGTAGGCCAGTGTCTGCTAAATCTAGGTGGCTGTACCTGTAAGAAATCCTTGACCGTTTGCATAGATTAAGCTTTGTCCTCCATTTTCTTTAACACCTCTTCTGCCTTAACACCAAACAAGGTATCATGTTGTAAAGGAGCATCTAATAATTTTGCTTTAACATGGTCTGGCAGATTTTGTTCCTTTAACCAAGCATGCCTCCCAATGACAGAACCCGTAACAGCGGCCCTGCAGGAGTTCTCCAGAGAATCAAATACACATTGCAAAGTATGCTTTCCAATTTGTTCAGCTGCATGCAATAAATCCTGCATTTCTTTGTTTTCTACACATTCAGAATTTGCCATCATTTTCTGTTTAAGCAGTGTCATGATATATTGCTGATATTTGAGCATATGACACTGGCAATTTAAAGCCCTTATACTCAAATAGTAGATGTGTAAACCTTTTTTCCCCATCTATCCAGAGCCCTGGAATCCCTGTCAGAGGGGGTAGGATTTTTTGCAGTAGAAGCCTTGACCCCCTTTGGACCCTGAGAAATAGTTTCTGGGTCTGCAGAAGGGTTTTTGAAAAGGAATTTATGAGAGTCAGGGACCCTGTATTATCTGTCCGGATTAACAGGAGCTGGAGGTAAAGAGTCAGGGGTCAGACTAGACTCCGAGAACACATCATCTACAATGTCCAACACAGGTGGGATAGCTAGAGGCCTGTGTTGAGGCAGTAAAAGGAAATCTCTGAGCCTTTTCTTAGATTCTGAAAAGTCTTGACTCTCCCAGTGAAAGTGCTCCCTCATGGTATGCAAGGTTTCTCCAAAAGAGTAGTCCTCAGGAGGAGAAGCTGGAGGAATTGATTCTTCAGCATCAGAATCCTCATGGGGGGGGGGGAGAGAACATTCCTGATCAGAAGAGGAATCAGAAGAAATGGAAACCTGATCTGAAGATTCATAGTCTGTCTCTTGCCTAGGCCTTTTATCAGGAGGGAGATGGGAACCCCTGATCAAGGTAATTAAGTCTTCGGCCATTTTGAGCATCTGTTTTTTGGGCATGGAGGCCTGTCCTTGCGACTGGTGAACTTGTTTCTTTGCCTTTAAAGGTATCTTAGTCTTTGTCTTTGAAGTTGGTTTAATATATAATTGTTTAGGTCTGAATACACCCTCAGAAGCCGATGCCTGCTCAGCGGCTCTGGACCCATCTGTGGGAATAGTTTCCGAGGCTCCAATACCTTGAGTTTCCAGCGGCCTGGCCAACTCCACGTGGGAGTTGGTAGCGACTTATGACTCAAAAGTAGTGGGCATCAGGGGCTGCGAAAGCGCCTCACTGAGAACCAGCGAACCAGTGACTTGCTTAGGAGAAGCTTTGTCGTTGGTTTTGGACCTCGGTTGCCTGTCCTTTTCTTTTTCTTTGCATTTTTTGTGAACTCCGGTAGTCGGATGTCTATCCGACGACATTGTATAATTAAATCTTCGCCCAAAATAGCTTAATGCAAAATCATACCGATGCTTAATAGTGCGTTAGTTAAATCTAGCACAAAACTGACAACTAGCAATGTCGTGGTCAGGGCCTAGGCAAGGAATACAGTAAGAATGAAAGTCCTTATGAGGTATTTGCTTCCCACAAGATATACAATTATTAACTTTTTCTGACATCGGTCTGGAGCAAGAAAAAAAGTTTCCCCAACGGGGTACTTAGCTTTTACTGAAGACTTCGGATCTGAAACTCGAACACGAAAATCTCAGGAGTCGGCTGACCGGCACTTGCGAACTGCTTCTGCTTTGGGCACTGCGCGACAAGAAAGACTAAATAAAATGGTGTCAGCTGCATCTTTTATATCCCTGATGACCTGATGTCAGGGATGAGGCGACAGCAACCAATGCAGGACCCACGACTTTGGAATTCAGGCCAACTGAGGGCAACCTGCCAGCAGGATAACCCAAATGTAATGACTGCAACAGTGAAACATGAAGAACATCAATATACTTGCATAAACATTAACAAAGCAAAGACTAGGCTCCAGCTTTACTCCAAAGGCTTTAATGGTGCACAAGATACCTGGTTGGTGTTGGCTTGTTTTTTCACAAAACAATATACCTGTTCGGGGTCTGTCTGAGAAATATGAACAAGTTAATTTGTTGAAAGCCCTGCAACAAATATTTGGAGCTCTTCTAGAGAACTAACAGTAGCTAATAAAATCATTATTGAAAGAGTTCATCATGCAGCCATGAACAGCTTCCACAACGGATAGACCATGACAAATTTATGTGAAATTGCTAAACTCTCAGGATGTACATAAGATTTTGGCTGAAGCAAAAAAAAATTAAATTGGAATAACAATAAAATAACATACATTTGTGCAGAACTCACCATTTCAAATTACAGAACACCATCAGAGATATTGTTGCCCTTCGGCTCATACCTAATTTCCAAGAAAATAAAATTTCAAATCAAGTATCCAGTGACCTTGATTTTGCAACATAATGGTAACAAATACAATATTAGCGCATCCAGAAAAGATAAGCAGGTCTTTAATAACATATTTAATTACTCCCTGACTTGGACAATTAAAAGTGAGGAGTTTGGCCATGCATTCCATGCTCCAACAGGTAAATGACATTTTGTTTTGTTTAGTAACACTGTCTGTTGGGGAGAAAGCCCTAAATGGGTTTATTATAGCCTTTATTTAATGCTTTTTTTTTATCGCTTGCTATGGTTCACACTTAAGGATTTTTGGACTGTAATTACTATTTATTTTTCCAATGCAAAAAAAGTGACTTTAAAATGATTCTAAGACCAACATCAATGAGCATATTATACATTTGGTAAAAAGAAAAATAAACATGTAGTTGGCATATAGAACACTGAGTTTGAATGTGCACATTCTGGTGTCTGCATTGGTTTAATCTTGGACACTGCATAGAAGATGTTTTATTTTCGCTTGGAAGATGATTGTTCCTTTTTCTTCCTCCGTGTAAACTCTGGAATCTCAAAAGTCATGTATAGATCAAACATCAACTTGTTGGCTTTGGCACAGGCTGTTTCTTGTATGGCATCCAGATGTGAAGTCAAATATGATGGTATGGCTGCTATCAAGGAAAATATTGTATACTTGGAAAGCCAAAGGATTTAAACAAATCTACTAATGGCTGGAATCATTCTGCTTATACCTAATTATAAAACACAAAACTTTAAATGAGGTATGTAGTGACTCTGATTGTCCAATATAAAGCTTCTAATCATATTGCTTGTTCAGTTAAAAAAGCATAGTATACCTTTATTAATGCCTTCATTTATTCTTCGGCTAATGCTTTTAAACTAGTGGAATTGGATCAAGTCTTCTCTTAGTGAACTGATAGTCATGTAATTGTTGTGTTTGGTGCTTTCCAACCTCCGAAAAGGTGATGTTTGAGCATTTAAATGAATCTTTAGATGAATCTTAGTTTTCTTTTTCTATGAGGGCATCCTGATATATGATCTGGTTTGAGGTTGTTGATTGTAGAGTTGCACACAGCCTGTGTTTCTTGTGCCTGAACAGAGTAATGATTTCGTCTTCCTTTTGAGTGGACTTTGATGACAATTTGTTCAAAAATGATTAGTATGTGGACTGAAAGTTTAAACTGGATTCCTTCCTTCCTTGTTAACCACGCAGAGTTGGATTTGTCATGAATCTGCAATTGGCATCAAGGGATTTACAGTGCACTTGTCAAGAACTATGTTGTGCTTCTTGTGGTTGAACAGGGTTATGGTTTCCACTTCCATTTCTGTGGAAAGTGATATCATTTTGTTGACTTGGTCCATGGTCTGGAGACTTGAATGGCCCTTGTTTGTCCCTTGTTGACCATGCAGATGTGACCCTATCATAAATCCATGACTACCAACAAGGGTGTTACTATATATTTTGTGTAAAAAATTATTGTATTCATAGAAAATTCTGATTCTGTACATATTCAGTTTGATATACGACTGGGTTAGAAGTTGAGAAGCATGGATGTGGGTATGTAATGATCTGTGTCTCTGAGAGAGAACTTTTATCAGTTGTTCATGAAATGCTGAGCTTGGAGGCATTATGTCTTTATAAAAATTGTTCCTAAGGCTCGATGATAACCAAATGGTTGTTCTTGTTCAAACATCAAGATGTGATGTAATTATCTAACTCTCACCATGATGCACATTATATGCTTGGCAAAATCTATAGAATTTAGAATTACATGTGACATTTTACAGCTGTTACAAAGATTCCAAATATATTAATACTATGTTTAATTATTAATGTTAAAAGATTAATAAATAAGGCCAATTCCTATTATTTCTTACTATTTCAAACTTTACATAATTTTATTATGGTAGCTGTGTGATGTGGCAGTTAGTGTTTTAGGATAGTTTGTTCTTACTTGCTCCCAAATTGAAAATTATTTTATTAATTCCTCCATTGTTTCTACACATTGCAGTAAGGAGTACATAACAACATTTTATTCTATGCTATTATGTAGTCAATACTCCTTGCTTGACCTAGTCAAATTCTCTTCCTGGTGTTTGATAGTTGTGGTTAGGAATGGGTTTGTGACAGGAAGAGTCAAATGTAAGTTGCCTATACTGACAAATTCTTCCTTCTCCTTCAAGATTGTTTTATTGCTATATGGCTAAGGTAATCTTAACTATATTTCTCATTAGAATGTATGATTACTTTATATGCGGGTAATAGAATACTGGAATGTGAAAGGTCTTCAACTACCTAAAAAGAAGAAATGATGTTTGTATTTTTTTTTTTTTACAAATGTAAAGCTGAAATTATATTTATATAAGACACACATTTGACATCAAGTCAATGGTCCCAAATCGTTAAGAAAAAAATGGATTACTACTGTTATAGAATCGTGTTACAAAACAAATAGCTCTGGCATTCCTACTATAATTTAAAAATATTTTAAAGATTTGATAATTCATTATAACTCTGACTTCAATGGAAGAAGGTGTTATTTAATTAATAAAAGTAAGTTTTTTTGGATAAACTGGTATTATTATTAAACATGTATGCTCTCTGTAATGGACAACAAACCTTTATCATGTCATTATATAAAACATTAAGCCTTTTTCCTAACCATTACTATGTTATTGGTGGTGATTGGAATGCAGTGGCAGAACCAAATGTAGACAGTGCAAATAAGAATAAAACACACAAAGATTATGTGGCCAAGGCCATTGCTGAACTAAAATCAGACTTTAATCTCTTTGATCCATTTACTCTTCAAAGGAATAATAAATAGTCTAAGTCAAAAATATGCATATTATTCTTCATGTCACAAATCTTGGTCAAGAATTGATTTATTTTTGATATCAGAAGCTTTTTTAAAACTTTGATTATACTTTTCAAATTGAACCCAGACTCTTCTCAGATCATTCCAAAATTTCCTTTGGTATTAACTTGTCCAGCTTTTTCAGAATAAAAATAAAGTTAACAATCGGACATTAAATCCTAGTTTACTCCATAAAGATGATGTAAAAAGGAAATCTCTTATATATTAGAATATTTTCTTCAAAATAACTCTGATTCACAAATTCTTCTCAATATTCAAGGGCAACCCTTAAGTTCCAAATCAGGGGCATATTTATTAGTAAAACTGCATATTATAAGAAATTATTTAAATTTAAAGAATCAGAAAAAAAGCAAAAATTAATAGATTTACAAAATAACATTAGGATAAAACTGCAAAACTGCAAAACGTATTGCTGACCTCCAAAAAGAACTTTTAACAACAATAATTTTATGAAATAAAAAACATAGCGAGATACTCTGAATGGGCACAAACACCATATAAATTCTTAGCAAGAATAATAAAAATATATAATACTCCACACTTGATAACTAAGATCATATTCCAGAACAAAAGTTACAAAACTAGAGAAGGAATCATGGAAGCTTTTGTGTCAATTTATACTAACCTTTATGGAAAACATAAGCTTAATTTTTCATCTAAGAATTGGAAAATTTCTTAGGTAGTTTATCTTTTCCAAAACTTAATAAGACTCAACAAGATAGGATCACTGCACCCTTTAATCAGCAAGAAATCTTAGATATTATTAACAGCCTTTCTAAAAAACTTTTGCTCAGCAAACTTCTAGAAATTAATTGTATGCATTTAATTGTATACGTAGGAATTGTATCTCTGACTTCCATATGAATAATTCCAAAATAATCCTCTTCCCTAAACTAAATCAGGATCGCAGAGATCCTGCAAATTATAGACCAATATTTCTCATAAATATTGATATTAAGATCTTAGCTCTAATTCTACCAAACAGTTTGAAATCTATCTTGCTATAAATTATAGTTTCTTTTCAGTCAGGTTTCATGCAAACCAGACAAACTTATGATCACACATTAACATTAGATCACTAATTATGCTATCTAAACATTATAATTCATTGCATTTTTTGCTTAAATTAGATGCCTCAAAAGCATTTGATAGATTAAATTTAGATTTCCTCTTTGTAGTTCTATCACACTTTGTCCTTCCTTCTCCTTTAATTAATGTTATACAAATACTTTATTCAAATGCATATATTTTTCTATTTATTAATAAAAGGTTCTAATTTCTGATTAAGATAATAAATTGTGCAAGACTAGGCTACCCACTCTCACCTTACCTATTTAATATCTATATGGAACCTCTGTTATTAATGATAATTCAAAATATGTATCACTTAATGCCAAATATTTGTAGAATTTCAGTACCCTCTTCTGCATTTGTGGATGATCTAAATTTATATTTTACATTGCCTAGTAAGAATTTGTCAAAAAGTGTACATAGTGTTGATAACTTTTCAAAATTAGCTAACTAAAAATAAATTTACTTAAATCCTCCATTTGTTATGTTAATCAAAAGTACAGTTTGCTTGATATTATTCCTGACTCATCAATCAAAATTAATACCTCACTAAAATACCTGGGTATAATGTTTTATCACAACCCTTCCTCACTTTTTTAAAAATAATTTGGCAAAAGTGTAGTCAAATATTGAAAAATGATATTACAAATTGGAATAAACTAAATATTCCTATGCTTTCCAAGGCGTTAGCATTAATATGAATATATTACCAACATTTTTATTTTAGTTTAATTCAATCAATCTAACAGTTAATCAAACTTTTTTTGGCAAAATATATTCCAAATTTGCTAAGTTTATTTGGTTCCCAGAATTGGTTAGAATTGGCTACAAAAATTATTTTATCCTAAAAACCTTGGAGGCTTGAGTCTTCCAGATTTTATGATATAATGAATGCTAGTAAAATATTTTGAATAGCAGATTACAATCCTAAATCATCATTGTGGAATCATTCTTGGGTTAAAATATTGTATAGCATTGTATGTAATTCAAACTGTAACCCAAAAGCCTTACCTCTTATTGAAAAAGAGAATTTCAAAAGTCCTAAACTATAAAATTTCTTAATACATAAAATAAAAATTCTTCAAAATATTTTAGAATTGGTTAACTTGAATAATTGATTTATGCTACTACAACCACTCCACTTAAATCCTAACCTAAAGATTAATGATAGAGTCCTAAATCTTTCTAATTCCTGGTCCTTAAAGAAAAGTCAGCCTTGGATTTTTATTTAAATAAAAATCTTTCAATTAATGATTTGAGAAAATTCTTTTACTGTCCAAAATGCTATACTGTTATGTTGAGACAAATAAGAGAACTAATTACTATATGTCTGAAAGAACCCAGTATAAATAAAGCAAATACTGTATAACATAATGTAACAATCATGGAAATCTGCCACCTTGAAAAAAAATTTGTCAAATACATATAAGCTATTTACTTCATTAAGATTTTAAGACTCCATTACCTTTTCTAATTACTGGACCAATATAAACCTGGAAATTACAGATAATCAACACTCAAATCAATTAATATATCTTCTAAATTTTTACCTATTAAAAAATATTCGACGTGCAGTTAATGATAAATAACAATGCATATCTAACCCCAGTCATTCTTAAAAAAATGTACTCCAACCTGCCAGCAGATTGGACTCTTTGTAAATATTACAAAGTTGATATATTTCATATATTATGGGGTTGTAAACCATCATATAAATTCTGGTGTTTTCTGAAAGTTAAACTAGAAAAAATGGGGTTAGAAAAACTACACTTTCATTAGAATTTGTTCTTTTACTTATCCCTGTGAATGAATTACCTTTAAAAGATATTCATATACTAATCACAATATTCTCACTGGTTAAGCTCTTTATTACCCAAAAACTGGATGGATAGATCTAAAATTGAATGGGACAGTTTCAAACAAATGGCTTTGAAGTACACCCTAAACCATATTTTTTATTTCCTATCCTTCTAAACGCTCCTACTATGATAATTACTGTGAGAAGTTGTTTGAATGTATTCTTACAATATAAACCACAAGTGTAAATTTCATAACAGTTGACTGTTTTTTGATTGTACTAGTTTTCTAGGGTTTTATTCCAGTATTGTAAATAATTGGCTTCATACATATATATTTCATACATGAAAATAATGAGCTATGTCATTATTATAATTATGTTTCATTTTATAATCCTCATTTTCCTTTCTTATTGTTAGTTAGATTGCATGCTCATGTTTTAGGTTTCTGGCATTTTCTTGTATATAGTGTATATATTGTAAACAATCTATTTTGTGTATATAGTTTGAAATATTTTGTAAATAAATTATTGCCTATTCTATGTGTATTATTCACATTTTCATGGTTAGACATTACCTCCTAGGAAAATATTTTGGATGTGTCCGTTAACATTTATTAGCATAAAAAAATAAAGATTTTTGACAAAAAAGAAAAAAATAAGAAACACAATTCCTTGTTGTAATGTAACAGTACAGCAAATAAATGAAGGGCTTCTTCTACTGCAGACATGCAGTCTTGTAAATTAATCTTTCAGTTTCCAACTGCAAACAGTCTGGTCCTAACTGAGCCACTCAGATCTTCTGTGCTGCTAAATTACAGTTGCAATCAAGCTTATCCTTAGGATACCTGTTCTGCTTAAAGTTTGTATCCCATATAACTGTCACTCAGATTTCCATGCTCCAAGGAAATGCTTCATCTTTTTAGTGAACTTAACTGCTGTACTTTTGACCATTCAGGTGGGTTACATACTGCAAGAGCAAAAATGGTACTCATCAAATGCAGCCCCATAAACATTGTTATGTGTACTTTAAAAAGCTGGATGTGGGTGACCATAAAAAAAAATCTTTTTCCCCCTGAGGAGCAAACTTTGCCCAGTAACACTCCTACTACTAATAAAGTAACTCAGAAGTCACTGCACCTTAAAATTAATAAAGTATCATTCTCCTTAAAATGGAGAAGCATCTTTCTGCTTACAAAAAATGAACTTTAAGCAAACATCAATAATGCAGCATTTTCCAAATACTACTACCATCTATAATAGGTTCATAGGTCGGTACTAGGCTATTGGCCCAAGGGCCTAAGTAAGCCTAGCCAACAAAGTTCCCTGGCTTACGCCACCCAAGAAAGTTAATTTCCTGTGCCCCTGTCAAGCAGAGCCACAGAAGTGATCCACGGGGTGTTTTTCCTATTTCCCATCCACTCATCAAGATTTTTCTTGAAGAGTGCTAATGAGGAACTTTGCTTGACATAGATGGGTAGCTTGTTCCAAAGTATAGGAAGTCTCTGGGACAGGAATCTATCCCTCCAGCATGTCCTGTTTATTGTGGGGACAAGGTTTAGGTCCCTAGAGCATGTAGCTCAGAGGGATTGGGATTTCTTTAGGTGTAGCATGTCCAAAAGCTCTGGGTTTAACATAGCTTTATATGTTAGGCAGAGATCTCCTCAGAGTAGGCAATATGCTACAGAGTAAAGCTGGAGTTTTTTGAGACGGTCAGTGTAGGGCATCTGTTTGTGGCCAGTAATCCACTTTGTGAGGTACTTCTGTGGCCTTTCCAGCTGTTGCAGATGTCTTGTGAGGTACATTCCAAAAGGGGTGCTGTATTCTATAATGGGTCTAATGAGTGCTGAGCAGAGGGTAACAATTATCTCTTTTTTCCTGGATGAGAACACATTTGCGATGAGGTGTGGTACATAGAAGGATTTTCTGACTACTGTGGTGATGTGATTATTAAAGGAGAGACTACTGTCCACCTGGGTCTCAAGGTCTTTTATCACACATTCAGCATTAAGTAAACTGCCGCTTATGTGGTAGTTCATGGGTACAGAGTTTTTACTAAAGGGGATGACAATGCACTTTTTGGCATTGAGCTTGAGGCCATGCCTCTGACACCAGGCATCTGTCTCAGTGAGACCCTTCTTTAGGATGTCCACATCATTTGAAGACTCAGCTATGGTTCCTAGTTTGCAGTCATCTGTGAACTTCATTAGCCAGAGGCCTTCTGTGTTAGCTTGTACTTCAGAGGAGAAGTAGATACCAAACAGGAGCGGTCCCAGGACTGAACTCTGTGGTACTCCACTTGTCATTGGTTTGAAGTCAGATTTGGAGTCTGCAACTTTTACAGTGTGGGTTCTGTCCATGAGCCATTTGGCAACCCATCTTGTGATATAGGGATTTATACCAAGTTTAGTGAGTTTAGCTATAATTCCAGAATGGGGGATGCTGTCGAAAACCTTGGCGAGTTTAAGATAGGCTGTGTGAACCACCTTACCCTCGTCTATGGCCTTGGTGACTGCCTCAAAGAAGTTGATCAGGTTCAGAAGGCATGATCTGCCTTTCACAAACCTGAACTGGGTGGAATCCAGAGTTTGGAGGTTACCAATGTCTTTGTTTATGAGTTCCATGATGATACATTCCATGGCCTTGCAGACCAGGCTCGTCAGGCTAATAGGGCGATAGTTCCCAGGATCAGTGGCAGCTCCCCCTTTGTGGAGTGGGATAACTGTTGCTGTGTACCATTCAATGGGCACAAAGCCTGATATGAGACTGTGATTGAACATGGTACTTAGGTGGGGAGCCAGTTCATTCTGAAGTTTGTGTAAAACGCAGCCTGGGATGTTGTCCAGTCCCATGGATGCTGTGTTTTTGGTTTTAGAGAGTGCAGCTTTTGCCTGTAAAGATGTGATTACAGGGACTCTGCATTCTTTCTGTACATATATGGGCCCTTTAGGGGGTAAGAGGGGGGTAAAGTTAGCACTGAACCTATCTGCCATAATGTTGGCAATATCAGTTGGTTCTGTAATTTTCATGCATTGTGCTGTAACTCAGAGCAGATCTGGGTGTTGCCATTAAGATTCTTGACATAACTATAGAATGCTTTGTGGTTGCCCTTGGAATCAGTGGCGATTTTGTTTTCGTAGCTAGCTTTGGAGAATCTTATAAGGAGTCTCAGCTTCTTACTGAGGCTGACCAGGGAGCGTCTCCACTCATGGGATTTTACTCTCTTTTGCAACAGTTTCTTCCTTCTGTTGTAGAGTTTGTTTATGGCAGGGGACCACCAGATTGGCTTTCTTTTTTCGGAGGATAGCATCTTGGTTCTGTTTGGGATAGCACGATCCATACACTCGTGTAAGTGCTTATAGAGTGCATTTGTGTAGAATTCAGCAGTCGTAACTGTATTATCCATCTGCATGGGTGTCATGAAGTTCACCACTTCTGTCTTAAGAAGCATGAAGCTGGCTTTGGAGAAATGTTTTACCATGGTTTCCTTAATGGTGGGTGGGGGTGGGATGTGGATATCTAGGGTGATTAGCTTATGGTCGGATCTGACCAACAAGGAGCTGACTTCAGGTGTGGAACACCGGTCACTCATGTTGGCAATGACTAGGTCTAGGATATTGTTGCCCCTGGTGGCAGTGTGGATAGGTTGATCCAGGGCATTGGAATTTATAAATTACAGAAAGCGTTCAGCGAAGGAGTTGGTACATGAGTAGTTTTCCCGGTTAATGGTGGGGTAGTTGAAATTGCCCATTATTAGGGTGCTTGGTTGAACCCTAATATTTTCCAGTATATCAAGAAAAGAGGAGTGAGAATCCTGGGGCATGGTGAGGGATCTGTAGCAAGCTACAATTTGGATTGCCCAGAGTTAGTTGCACTTGGATAACCTTGGATGCATTATGCTGCGCAACTAGCCTGGAGGTGTGGATATCCTTAATGAATATGGACACACCTCCGCCTTTGGTGTTCTGGTCCAGGTTAGATGGCCAAAAAGTGTGGTATGAGTTATAGCCTGGTAATGCAGGAGTGCTCTCTAGAGCCTTGAACCAGGTCTCAGTTACTGCACAGACATCGATGTTCTTCATTTTGAGGAGTGCCTCGAGTGAGTGCATTTTGAGACTTAGGCTTCTACCATTGAATATAATTACCCTCAGTTTTTGCTTGCCTGCTCCTGTTATGGTGGTCAATTTGTCATTTGAACCTTGCCTATAAAAGGCACTATAGGGGCAGCAAGACCCTTAGTCAGTATCCAGAATCCCAGGGACGACAGGTGCAGGCCATCTCTGGCAAAGCATCGTGGTCTGTCGACCATGCCGTCCCAGGCAGACAGACACTGGATCCCCTTAGAATGACACCAGAAGCTTAGCCAATTGTTGAAGTCAATAATTTTGTCCTTGTACTGCGGTATCATTCTGGGTGACGGCAGGATGCTACTCAAGGGTAGGGTCATACCTGCCTGGGTTACAAGATTGGAGAGCTCTTCCATGTCTCTTTTCATGTAGTCCAGGGAGGTACATCTCAGGTCGTTCACACCAACATGGACAATGACAGAGTTATATTTGTACTTGTTGTGGAGTGACCTGAGTGTGTGGGTTATGTGGTGGATCCTGGCACCTGACAGGCAGCTGACAGTAACCTTCTCCTTGTTTAGCCTGGCGAGTGGGACATCAGTGTGCATGACTCTAGAGTCACCTATGGCTAGTGTGTTGGGTACATTGTTTTGCCTTATGGGCTGTGGTTTATTGGCACACTGAGTCTGTGGGCTATGTGTCATTTGGGTTGTGTTGGGGAGTGGAGGTTGCTTGCGTTTCTGCTTTGGAGTTCTCTGTTGCCTGAGCAGATTATTATTGAGAGCCTCCATGAATGTTTTTGTTTTTCTATGTGTGGATTTTGGTGGTGTAGGTTGGGACTATGATGTGTGGTGTGGTGCAAGTGTTTACCTTCTCCTCTTGACTGTCAAGTTCAGTCTTGGTTGGAGAGAGCTTTACCTCCAGTTTGGCTAGATAAGTGCATCTCTCACAGGTTGTGGTGTTGGGTGGTAGGAGGAGAGGGTTGTCTGTGTACATGAGGCAATTGCTACATTTCCCCAAGATGCTCAGATTCATCAGATAGACAGGAGAGAACACTGGGAGTTGACCCTTGGACATGCCTGAATAAAAAACTACTTTCCTCTAAACAAGTGAGGAAAGTGAGTATAAGGGATTACCTTCATAAACTCGAATCACAGTGGTTGGAGTGCTTATATGAGTGACTCGAAACCACGAAAGTGAAAACATCGACGGTCCTTAATGTTCGAAAAACAGCAAATCGAAATGCAGATTCGCTGTTTTTCGAACATTAATGTGCATCAGGGCTGGCAACTCGGTACGTAAAAATCAACTGCCAATCATTAGCGGACCGGAGTTCCGCTGTGGCAACCCCAAACCGGGAAAAGCCGAAAGACACAACAACAATGTCGAACAAAAAAAAAAACAAAAGAAGTGTAAAGCAGAGGTGCAAGCCCCCGTGCACCCCCCCTACTTTATTATTCTATCCCCAAGATTGCACTACAGTGGGGAAAGGAACCATTTCCCGATCCCCACTATAGTGCAATCTTTCTCACAATGCACTCATTGCACATTCTAACCTTTTTTCTGTCGACGTTTGCAAAATTTGCAAACAGCCTTTCGAACACTTGCTGTTCGCCTGTGTATTTCCTTTATAAAGGTAAACCAGTATAAGAGCTGTTTTTCTCTAAGCAAGTGAAGAAAGTTAAGTTCAAAAACTGTTTTCCTCTAGGTAAAGAGGAAGTTTGAGTGCTGTAGTAATTTGTAGCTTATTTAGTGCTAACAAGTTCTGAACAAGTGCCGAGCATGAATAAGCAAATTCCAGTGCTAAAACTAAGAATCTGTACCTGGATCTTGTGGCAGATAGGCTACCTAGTGCTTACCACTCTCATTGATAAGCTAGAATGCTTCCCTCCAACACAGAAAGGCTTGGGTGGGGGGAGAGGGGGAGTTCAGAAGCTTACAAACAGTCCTGGATACAGCAAATGTGTATCTGGACTAGACTAGTTACAAAAGGTGAAAACAAGTGCAAATGCAGGCTTTTAAACCAGAAAGTTGAAAGAGATGGAAAAACTGCCCAAACGGCCAATAGTTCTATCTTATTCTCATAGGTTCATAGGTTCATAGGTAGGTACTAGGCTATTGGCCCTAGGGCCTATATAAGCCTAGTCAAAAAATGTACCCTGGCTTTCGCCAACCATGAAAATTATTTTCCTGTGCCCCTGTTGAGCAGAGCCACAGAAGTGATCCCCGGGGTGAATTTCCCATTTCCCATCCAATCATCATGATTTTTCTTGAAGAGTGCTAATGAGGATCCTTTTTATCCTTTCTCACTTCAAATATCTGCCACATTACAGGTCACAGGTGGTGCTCATTTGAATTACCTCATGCTTAGTACACTACTGTACTGCTCCTGCCATTTTACTGCTGCAAGATATGTTCTCCCTTATCATAGGGACTTTCTGGTTCCTTCGTTCTTGGCACACGTCTAATATATCAGTCTAAGAAAGTAATGGCTGCTTCTGGAATCATGGTCACAGAAGCTCCTTGTAGACTATAATGTTTATTTTAAAAAAGAAGGTGAGGTAGAAAGAAAGATGCAGCCAGTTTAAGTGTGCCAGTTCCAGACAGAGTAATGTCAGTATCCCATAGATGGCATAAATACCACAGGGCTGGGTTTGACATAATGGCAAAGGTCCTCACCTTATAGACACAAAGTGCAGGATTGATTCTGACCTTAGGTTATTGGCTAGGCTTAAAGTGACTCTTCAAAACATTAGCCTAGTAATAACTTAGAAACCTATGAGCATGTAGAAATGGCATGGCAGGAGTGGGAGACTAGAGGCCAGTGACATACTTCATGCTGAAGACACACACGTGAATGGTCTCATTCTCATAAAGACTGTAAACAAGCTGACATCAGCTGACATGAGTAGTGACAATCATGAGGCAGAGCACTCTAATAAGTGCCAAAAAATATGGAAAGCGTGTGATGACATTCTTGGGATACACCAAGAAACAAAGAAAGCTCCAACAAGAACAGCAGAACACTATTGCTGTTTTGTGGACTAATAAAATGACCTTGAATGGATTAACCATCACCTTGAAATGAACAAAACCAGGACTCCCTGTTGAAATGTTGGCACTTGAGATGACACGTGTAGACATGCTAAAAAATAAAAGGAAATAAGAATGCAGGAAAAGAGTGAATCCTGAAGACCACTCATCTTCTTCTTCTTTACGTTTCTTTTTTGTGTGGGGGGCAAGCCCTTACACCCCCACACTTATAGGAAAAAGGCGATATTCTAAGAAATGGCCATCTCAGATTTAACATATGAAAGTCCATTTTTTCAGCCATATAGACTCCACTTTAGGGGACTCACTATAGCAGGTTCCGACATTTCAAATGGTTACCCAGAAACAGATGTGCATACTTGTTCAGCAACATAAAAGTTGTGCTAGCCAAGAAAATGTATATTTTAGTTATTTATTTGTGCTTACTTGTTTCATTTTTTATCTTACTCATGCTTTGTTGACCAAGTTTATCCTGGAACCCATTTCCAGTGGGGATGTGGGAAAAAAGAAAGGTCAATAGTCAATAATAAAATGTGACAAGCAATCAAAAATAAAAATTAATTCAAAATGAAATGAATGCTAAAAACATGACAGTAGTAGTAAATACATGGGTAATTATACAAACGCTCAATACAGCATAAAGGCAAGTATACAAACTGGAAATTTTCAAGAATGAAGCAAAGATATATGTTTACAAAGTTATTAAATGTACAACATCGTGTTTACTTAAAGAAAGAAACTACAATTTGTTTATCACATAATTAAATTGCAACAGCAACTTGAGATGCTTTATGAGAAAGAAGTTGTTGCAATGCAGAAGGATGCAAAAGTGTAGTTTTTAACAAATGATCATATTACAGACTGTTTAGAGAAGCAAGGACTTGTGCACAGAGATGAATACTAGAGCATAGATATTATAAAAAAATAAAAGTAAGAAAACAGTTAAGAGTGTTACTACAGTAGAAAACAAAGAGATTTGTGGGCTCAGTTTGGTAGATTAACTTGCATTTACCACGTCTTAGATATATAATCTGGTATGATTAACAGGATACTTTGAAAGTAGGTGGTTTGTTCACTGGGGGAAAACTCAATAAACACAAATCCCAACATGGAACCAGCTATTTCTTTTCCTGCCAGCTCAGTTATGAATGTATCCCTGTGTGCCAGCATGTGCCACATGGTTTACCACAATTGTTGTGTTAATTTCAGAACTGCCCAAGTACTTCAGCTATGTCAGTTTTAATCCAAGGCTCACGTGGCTTTGTGAAGGGGCTAGAACTGCTCTGTAGCTGCTCTATCCTGCTTATTTCCCCCTCTATCTAATAGACTCACAGAGGTATGGGTGTTCAGCATTCAGTGAGTATGCGCACCATATACCGCTGCCTATATTCCCTGCATTATCAAGTAAATGCTTAACTTATAGTCACTTTATAATCAGTGAAGCACACAACCACAATTTGTGGCAACAAAGCAAGGGTTAAATAATGAGCCCAGAAAAGACACAGAGGACTACTTGTTACCAGCAATGCACTTAAAGTGCTATTGAAACTGTTGCCACAGCAGAATTTTTACAGTTGCTGGCATAATGGTAAGGAGAACATAAAGTCTATTCATTAGGCAACTCCATACTTCTTAATGACATAACAGTAATTTATGTAACACTGAATGCATCTGTTAAAACATGAAAATTACAGATTTCTCAGTACTCTGTTTTAAAACCCCACCACTTCTAAACCACTGTTGTGCTCCCAATGTATAAGATAACCTTGCTCAGAATAAGCAGTAACAAATATTTTATGTGCAAGTGGGTGGGACTTCAACAACACATTCCTGGTTTTAGAACATACATGACATGACTTTTACAACTTTATGCGTTGACTAGATTTTCATTTCAAAGATGAAAATGCAAAACAGGCAGTATAAGATGACAGTCCCTGCAGTCTGTCATACTGTCTCAGTTGTGAGTGTATTACACATTTATTTATTTACAGTTGGTAACTAGGATGGTTCAACTAGGAAGTCCCATAAAGCCAATACACACCAAGAACATCATCTGAAACATAAAATGACATGTAATGCGATTTAAAGTAGTCTGTACTGAGAATTATATAACTGTTCACTGCTATTCAAAAATGAGTACACTGATTACAAATCCAACCAGCATGCCTGTTGTAAATTTAACATATACTAGTAGAAGAAAGTCCAGCCACTGAAGTACCATTAAACGGCCAGGCTTTCTATTGGTATATGCTTGTGGACAACAAAATATGAGAAAAGTCAGGTATGTTCTGCAAAATGAAAGAAACAGAAACATATCTGATTTTCCATGTATTTCTGCTCTGTCCCTCATAAAATCCTAATTTTTTTAAACATTAAAAACAAAGCAGCAATGGAGATGTTCTTTTTTCTGTTGTTTAATGATCCCTCAAAAATGCTTGACTGCTTGTTTGAGATAAGGGTTTCTTTTGCATTGATTATTTCTATCCTTTCATTTTCAGTTTTCCTTCAGAGCAATTGAAGTAGTGAGAAAGTCCAAATAAAATTTATTCTGTAGCTACTGGGTTGTGTTTGTTGCCAGAAGCTGAGATCAGTCCAACAAGCTAATTTTCTTTTAAAGTTAGGCTTCAGAGCTGAATGTTACACTTTTTCACTAAAGCCACTGTCCATCTTCACATTAGCACAGGGGCATAAAAGACAGTCTCATTAAAGATGGCAGCTCCTCACTCCAGTAAACTTAGACATATCACACTGCTCAATTACATGAATGCAATTTCCTTCTTCAGTGTCTGCTAGTTAGTATATTTCTTTCTTGAATTACATATGCTAAGCTGGTTGGCCTTGTTGAAGACAATGTTTTAGGACCAACTTTCACAATTTGTTTTACTGACTTTCTGAGTCACATCCTCAGACCATGTGCTGCCTAAATATCCAGTTTAGCATCATTCCCAGACAGGCAATTTTTTTATGTTAATCTCTTCTTTAAAGTCTATACCAAGTCCTGAAGGATATCATATTGTAAGAATGAGTTGATGAATATGATTAAATATCTAGCAGTATGGCTTGGGTCCAGCCACTTCAGTGGGTGTGTTAATGATTCCATATGCAAAGCCCATGTTTGTCTGGTTACTTCTTCAGAATGCATAGACTATTAAAAGAAATGCAAGTACCAGAAAAGACAAGTTTTTGGGCAGACTGAAGTGAATGGAAACTAAATAGCAGATGGTATAAGGTTATGTGATTTTAAGAATTTACTTACGATGATCCAGGGTTTAATTTCACCAGTCTTCATTTGTCTCCTGCATGACTCTGGGCAAGTCACTCAACCATACAGTGGTTTTGAGCCGCTGGGTGATTGGGCTGAGCTCCACAATGGTCTCCTGGACTGCATGCCTAGTAACTGCCTACAAACCTAAATCTGTCAATTTATAACAGGTCCTTCAGGTAGAGTGCATCACTACCACAATCTTGCTGAGACAAATAGGCTTCTACTACTGAAAAGGACTAAGCTACTCATGTAAATTTTAGTTTTCAAAATTATACATATGCACAATTGTACCTATCCTTACGCTTCTGAAAGTTAAAAACTGTAACTAAATTCCTCATATGTAATGCTTCATTTGCAAGAAAACTGAAAATCACTTCTTATGCACTTCTCTGCTCTTCTAATTTTTTTTTTATGTCCTCTGCAGTGAAATTCCTATACTACTAAAATTAAGCAATATACAATTGCACTTACTTTCAAGATATACTGCAAGGGGGTTTTCATTAAAAAAGTCTGCTTGCATTTGTTCAGATACAGTAACATGAGTCAAACAGATTACAGGAATACATTTTTCCTGAGCTCAACAAATGCCCAGGTTAAATGTGCTGCAGCTATGCTTTCAAATCACTTACTTTCTCAATTCATTTGTACTTTTCCAGTATAATAAATGTTACAGCAGATATCTTAGTATGTCAGATCTAATTATCTAGTTGTCCCTGCATTGCATGATATTATATGTACCTATATGTTACTTTTATCGGTCTGAACTGTTTTCACTTTTCATGTAACACAGTTACTGACCGCGGTGGTGGTGCTGCGGTAGCGTTGTCGCCTCACAGTTAGACGTTGCCCGTTCGATTCTCAGTTAGAGCGTCTTCTGTGTGGCGATTTGCATAAATGGACATTCCTTCGTTGAAGGTTGTGTGTTAGGCCTGGCAAGCCAGCACATAAAAATCTACTGCCAATCATTAGCAGACCGGAGTTCCGCTGTGGCGACCCCTAACCGGGAAAAGCCGAAAGACACAACAACATGTAACACAGTTACTGAAAAAAAAGGTCCATAGTGGGTCCATTTCATAAGTAATTAAATAAGTAATTCATAGAATTTGTCATTCTTTTTATATTATTTTATTTATTTATTTATTTATTTATTAATCAGATACGCCCAGTGGACATGCTCCCTCTTTAGGGATGATCCAGGAACCCTGTCTTGTTAAGTGATTTGCTCAGGATAACACATTAGGCAAATGAGGAATGATGGGATCAAACCTGTGTCTTGGACTACAGTAAGCAACTTGGTATCTACCAGAGCTTTCCATCAGCTTTCTGAAATGAAAGCCTGTCTGACATTCATTTGTACATGTTCTAAGTATCAACAAATCTAGGAAAACAGCCATTTGTTATCCTAACAGATGCTGCTTTTTAACTGTGAAAAGTATCTCTTGTTAAATATGTTTGTTCACTATTGTTTTAAAATGGCAGTACCAAGTGTAACACTAAAATGTTTTTTTTTTTCAAATGAATTTACCACATTTCTACATCATTAAATGTGAACACCTACTAAGGAGACACGTAGCTTACTGCAAACAAAATAGAAGTGTGAATTAAGTAAAAATATGCTTTCTCTTTCTTTACCAGATGACTGTGACATAGCACAATAGGTAGAAGGCAGAACAAGGCACTTCTGGCACTACGTTCCCAGCATCATCACAAATGTCTTAATACAAGTACTACCTTTAGCAGCAGGAAACTGAAGAATGGTACCATTTGTACTGTTGTTTTTTGAGTTCTATGTGAGTGTTACAATTACTGTCTAGTAATCGTTTTTGACATTTAGTAAACAAAAACATTCCAGCTTCATTGGTTACGACTTAACATACTACTTCAGTTTATTACTTGTTTGACGTACTTGCATTACACAAACACACAGACACACAAACACATGCAGCAATAACATAATCTGCATAACACATAATACAGCTATCTGGTTTATATCTATATTTTTAAAACCCAGAAATATCAGTATAGAGAATTAAATAGGAGAGAGTATGCTGAATTAACAAAACAGATTGTGCTTTCTGAATGTTTTCATTCACATTCCGTTCCACTTTCACCGTATTTGAATTAGACACACACAATACTATTTTACATATATTGCTTTCCTCTGTGTACAGTCAGCTGGACATCTCTAAGGTCTGTAAATTAAGGGATAAGGCAAGACAGGATATATGCTGTACAAGAGCTACTTGACTGACACAGCCTATGTGCAGTGTGAGGTCCAAGATGAAGTAAAGCAATTTATGGGATTACATTCATTTTATCAGTGGCCAGCTCAGTGAGAGACAGAGAGAAAGAGGGAGAGAGAGACAGATAGAGGCAGACATAGAGGGAGAAAGAGAGAGAGATCCAGAGAGAGAGATCCAGAGAGAGAGAGTGAGAGAGAGAGAGGGAGAAAGACAGAGAGAGAGAGAGAGAATGGACAGACAGAGAGAAAGGGAGAGAGGGAGAGGTAGACAGAGAGATACAGAGATAGAGAGAGAAAGAGAGATACAGAGAGAGACAACGAGAGAGAAGGAGACAGGACAGAAAGAGAGAGAGAGAGAGAGAGTGAGAAAGAGATCCAGAGACAGGGGAAGAGAGAGCGATACAGAGAGAGAGAGAGAGAGAGAGAGAGAGAGAGAGAGAGAGAGAGAGAGACTGAGAGAGAGAGAGGGAGAAAGCCTTCAAATTGTTGTTTAACCCAATGAGCTCACTAAAACACCCAGAGGAAAACTTTATCAAGAAGAAACTTTATCAAGAATAGCTCCTTGATGTTCTACTGTAAATGACAACTAAGAAAATGTTCAGTCTCTTACAAGATTTTTTTGTAGGGCAAAACCCTCTTCACCCCACACAAGGAAAGCACCATCTCCATACAACTTTCCTATTTATATATAACAAAGTCCAGAATTATATAAACACAGAAAAAGAAAAGCATTACTTTTCACCTGAAGTGCTGGAGGCTGTGAATTGGACTGTTCTGTAGGAAGCCAATTGATGCCCTACAGTAAGCCTAAGACTGTTTCACTGCATTCATGACTGTATGCCCTAATTTTGCACAGGACATTTGATTCTTGCAGCATGTATACATATATATATATATATATATATATATATATATATATATATATATATATATATATAATATGGTTTACCGACATAATGTTGAATGCTAAATGGTTGAAACTGAATTGGTTGAACACACTATATTGGATGATCAAAATGTTGAAAAAAAATTAGTCTAAACACACAATGTTGAAAGTATTGAATTTGCCCATTTCTGCACTGTAGTGCGATCTTGGAGTTGATATATTTAAGTAGGGGTGTGTGGGGGTGTAGCCCCCCTGCAAAATAGTAGGGTTGATCTTATTGCTTTTTCAATGAAATGATTGTAGACATTTTGATAATTCAATGTTTTGGGTTGAGATGTTATTTTTCAACCAATTCAACATTATGTTGGTAAACCATGTAAGATATATATATGTATGTATATATATATATATATATATATATATATATATATAGTGTGTGTGTGTGTGTGCGTGCAAGGCTATGATGTCTACCACCCATTTAGACTACTACACAGGCATTGATTAAAGGTGGAGGAGTCTACATTTACATCAAAATAAATATACTTTGAAGTTGGTCAAACAGGATGATGCACTTGAGGTTCTCCACATTCGTATCACCAAAGACAAAATCCCATACCAATTCCTTGTAGGTTATAGGTCCCCCTCTGTGACCCAGAAAAACCATAATATATACTTACACTTACTGGAACCACTCACCATCCAATCTAATGCCATATTTATAAGTGACTTTAATAACAACATTAACTAACTCACATGCAACACCAAAAGTATAGGCGCAGAGATTCTTGGATTTTGTCAACATAGACTCATTGCACCAGACTGTCAATACACTGACCTGGAGCACACACATGCTGCTCACCAAAGCAATGAATAAGGCTAACTAGACCTGGCCAAGGCATTTGACATAATACTCCACTTGCGCATTGTTGACAAACTCAAGAGGTTAGGTATAAACTCTTATGTCACAGACAGGACCCAGGAAATTAGAACTGGTGAGTCCACCTCTACAAAGAGGCCAATTGCCAGTGGAGTCCCTCATTGATTGATCCAGGGACTGCTTCTTTTTGTCATCTAGTACTTGGAAGTCAAGGTCCATGTCAAGGGCCTCTGGCTGACCAAATTGGTAGACAATTGCAAATTAAGAGCAGTCACAGAAATCTCCACTGATACTAATTTATACAGAATTTATTAAAACGGAAACAGAAAGAGTTAAATGTGGGAAACAAGTTGCAGTAGTATATAGGATGGAAACAAAAAGTCGCATGATATACTGGTAAGTCTGTGTCAGATGTTCAGAAAAAGATATTCATGAATAGAATTAAGTTCTAGCATTTGTCTGGTAAGTGAGCATCTGGATGTGTATAACTTTAAAAATGACTTAATATTAGTTATAGATCATAAAGCATTAGAAAATGTACTCAATAGCCCCAAGTGAACCCCCTTTTGGATATTTTTAATAACATCAACCATACCAATTTGCAATGCAGTATAAACAATGAAGAAAGGCAACATTGTTGATAACTTGCCAAGTTCAAAACAAAAACAAAATGTGACAGATATGTTAAACTGATTGATGATTTTACAAATAAGATTGCTGAATCTGATAAAGCATTAACTGCAAGATACAATGAGAGTGCACCTGAAAGGGACAGGCCTGTAAGAGTCTGGGGGATATTTGCTAAAAGGGGCTAGGTAAGTAATGAAACTCAAGGAAAATGCATTAAGACAGCAAATAAAGCCCAATTAGGAATATTTAGTCATTACTTTCAAAATCACTTGTCCTGACAAGGATCAAGGTAATATTAGGCTGAACAGGGTGGACTAGACTTCTCAACCCCAAGAAGCAACATTCAGCTCTACCTAAGGGACACCTAAGACATTCTTTACGAGTTTAAGCAATATAATCACTAATGTGGCTTGGTTCTGCCCTGGGTTATTCTCTCTGCCTTGTACTAAAACCATTGGAGGCACCTAGCAGACATCCTTATGAGTGCCCAAACTATATCGACTGAGTCTTCGTAATAAACTGGTCTATAAGATTCTCTGGGATTGCTAGCACCCTCAACTGTCCTGGGTTAGACCACTTTCCACTTGTACCTACAATTCTATCCTTTTGATCACTTCTAAATGCTCATGATCACATGTGAAGATGGGGACACTGATCAGTAAAATGAGGGATTTACCTTATGATCTAATTCCTACTTTTCCAGCCCAGTCCTCTGCAATGCCTACAGTTCTGCTGCTGCTGCACTCATCTATTGGTCAGTTTCTCATTCCTATTTACCTTCTCTCATGAACAAACCACTTAAAGCACCTCCATTGGAGGTAGCTGCTCCTCTCTTACCTGCAAGAAAACAAACCACTCTTTTCAGGCAGTGGCATCTGATTGGAGGTACTGAATTAATCCCATCCCCAGACACTTGGAATTAAGAGGACAACATAATCTGCAAACAACAACGGCACGTCTTCACATTCCTAAATGGATACTCTCCAGCCCTTGGATGATCCTTGATATCCTACAAGTCATGAACAGAAAAGGCACATTTATCAGAGTCCTATACGTACCTTAAATATATTCAACTTAATACCAAAACTGTTGTTCCTCTTCTACAGGGAGAAGTCCAGCCCTAGGACCCCAAAGTTTTGTAGCATTTTCCAAACATATTGTGTAGTATGTTATAACATGCCTTCTCCATGCACACAAAACACACTAGAGCAGTGCTATAAAATATCTATGACCCCTTTAACATTTATAGAAGGAGAACATTTGAACTACTCTTCCATGCTTAGTGCAAAACACACAATATTTGTTTCCTTATAATGTTCCTTAGAGCACAGTGGAACAGACTTATGCAGGAATACTGAGAAACATGATTCATCATTAACTGATAGACACTCTCCTGCCCCTCTTTTTAGATGTGGAGACCACTGCAGAACCTTGACAAACCTAATGTACTGTCTTCACCTTTCACTCAACATTGAATATGCATTGAAACCCATGCCACCACAACAATATTAAGTAATACCAACATTTTCAGACTTGTTTTCTCCACTTCTGGAGTTTTTCCAAAGAGAAACATTTAATCATTGTAGTAGTCTTATCTAAAGAAATGGCAAATGGATACAGATTCATTGTGTACTTCTGTCACTGCCTCTTTACTGGAGAGTGTGTCTACCACATTCAGAATTTTTCAAAACATTATTTTCACTTCCCAACAATTCTCCCAGTTGAGATCAATACTTCTCCACCCTTAAAAAAGAGAAAAAAATATCCACTCTTGCTACAAACAAGCTAGACAATGCCCCATCTTCCCCTGCTGAGCCACAAGATTATTTCTTAGAACCACTTTGAGGCCCTCAGAAAGTCATTCCCCATGTTTTTTTGACTGCTTAAGCTGCTGCTTTCCTTGCCACTCTGCATCTATTAGTCAGATATGGAGACCCCCACAACTAGCATGGCATGAACGGCTTCTTTCTTTAATCTGGTGGCCTCTGTCATTTCTGCTATTCAGCAGCGGGTAGTAGAACTGCTGCCATGACAAGAACTGTCTACCATTTGGAACCAGCTCTCTTCTACAGCATGAGCTTCTGAGATGTTGAACCGAGTCCATTTGGACTCCATGTTATTGAACTCCCTAGATTTTTTTTTGTGTCTTTCAGCTTTTCCCGGTTAGGGGTCGCCACAGCGGAACTCCGGTCTGCTAATATTTGGCAGTAGAGTTTTACGTGCTGGCTTGATGGGCCTAACACACAACCTTCAATGAAGGAATGCCCGTTCACGCATGTCACCACACAGAAGATGCTCTAACTGAGAATCGAACGGGCAACGTCTAACTGTGAGGCGACAACACTACCACAGCACCACCACCGCAGTCAGTGGCTAATTCTTCTAGAGGTGGTAGTTGAGTTCAAAATACACAGAAGCATTTGTAGATGCTCCCAGATCACCTCAACTACATATACGGATTTTTCCGATCTGCCCAGCTATCATCTTGTCCTTCTGTTCAAACTCATTACCAAGTGGTGACAATTTGATAGGTAAATAACTCCATCTGACCCAAGTGTCTACAGTATATGACCTTAGGTCAGATGTTACAAGTGCAAAATCAGTCACTGAACTTTGTCCTACACTGCTCTAATGCATCATTGTATTCAAATATAGTATTTGTGTGGAAATTCCATAACAAGCAAAGAAGTCCAAGGTTCAAAACATGCAATACGTTACTCCTAGTCATAGGTTCATAGGTTCATAGGTTCATACTAGGCTATCTGCCCTAGGGCATTTATAAGCCTAGCCAGAGTGTGTTTGGCTTTCGCCACCCATTTTAAATGAATTTTGCTATGCCCTTTTTCAAGGTTAGTATACTATGCCTCTGTCTAACAGTGACACAGAAGTGATACCCGGGGTAAACCTACGATCTCCCATCCACTCATCAAGATTCCTCTTGATGAGAGTCAATGAGGGACTCTGCCTAACCTGGACTGGGATTTTATTCCAGAGTGAAGGGAGCCTCTGGGTTATGAATCTGTCCCTCCAGCATGTCCTATTTATTTCAGTGCTGAGGTTCAAGTCTCTCGAGCGCATAGCTCGATGGGATTTGGATTTTCTGAGGTGCAGCATGTCCATTAATTCCGGGTTGGACATAGCTTTATACGTCAGGCACAGATCGCCTCTGAGCAGGTGGTATGCCACTGAGTAGAGCTGGAGTTTCTTTAACTGGGCAGCATATGGCATCTGTTTGAGCCCTTTGATCCTTTTGGTGAGGTACTTTTGGGGTCTTTCCAGTTGCTGCAGGTGTCTGGTAAGGTACATCCCAAAAGGGGCATTGTACTCAGTTTTGAGGAGTGTGAAATTTGCTTTAGAGAAGTTTTTCACTGTGGTTTTCTGGGCAGGGGGTGGGGTCGGGATGTGAATATCCAGTGAGATTAGTTTATGGTCTGATCTTACCGGTGAGGGATACACTTCTGGTCTGGAGCATAGAGCCCCCATGTTGGTGATGATCAGGTCCAGTATGTTTTCCCCTCTTGTGGGAGTGGTAACAAGTTGTTCCACAGCATTTGAGTTTATAAATTCTAGGAACCTTTGGGCTAGGGTGTTGGAGCTAGAGTAATGCTCCCAGTCTATGTTTGGGTAGTTGAAGTCACCCAATATAATGGTGTTTGGAGAGCCCTTCATATTTTCCAATGTTCTCAGGAAGGCCGAGTGGGGTTCCTGGGTTTGGGAGGGTGGTCTGTAGCAGGCTATAAACTGGAAGGCAGTTTTACCCACTGTTAGTTGCATACAGATAGTCTCTGATGCTTCGTGCTGTGCCACCAACCTGGAGGTGTGGGTATCTTTGACAAATATTGATACTCCCCCCTCCTTTTGTGGTTCGGTCCAAGTTTTGGGGCCGAAAAGCATGGTATGAGGTATAACCTGGTAGTGCTGGGGTGCTCTCGGGAGCCTTGAACCAGGTTTCTGTTACTGCACAGATATCGATGTTCTCCATGCTAAGGAGAGTTTAGTCGCGTGCATCTTGAGGTTTGGACTTCTGGCGTTGAGTAGCATTACTCTTAGTTTCTTATCCCTTGTGATACCTATGGAGGTGGGTTTGTCTTTTGAGCCTTGCCTAAAAAAGGCACTATGGGGGTGGCAAGAGCCTTTGCCAATATCCAAAAGCCCAGGGGTGACAGGTGCAAGCCGTCCTTAGCGAAGCATCGTGGCTTGTCGAGCATGTCATCCTAGGCTGACAGGCATTGGATCCCCTTTGAATGACACCAATACTTAAGCCAATTGTTGAAATTGATCATCTTGTCTTCATATTGTGGCATCATTCTTGGTGAGGGTAAGATGCTACTCAAGGTCAGGACTGTCATACTGCCTGGGCTACATGCTCAGAGAGCTCCTCTATGTCTCTTTTCATGTAGTCCAGGGAGCTCAGGTCATTCACACCAGCATGGACAATGACTGAGTCATATTTGTACTTGCCTTGGAGTGACCTGAGTGCTTGTGTTATGTGGTGGATCCTAGCGCCCGACAGGCAGCTCACCGTGACCTTCTCCTTGTTCAGCCTGGTGAGGACGCCAGTGTGCCTGACGATAGAGTCACCTATTACAAATGTATCAGGTGTGTTGTTTAGCCTTAAGGGCTGTGACTGTTCAGCACACTGGCTTTCTGAGCTATGTGTTGCATGTGTTTTGTTTTGGGGTAGCGGTTGCTTGGGTGTCTGCTTTGGAGGTCTCTGCTGCTTAAGCAGATTTTTATTTAGAGCTTCCGAGTATGTTTTTGTGTGTTTGTGTGTTTGGTTTGCTGTCGTGGTAGGTCTATGTGAGACTGGAATTGTAGTGAGTGTGGTTTCCTTCTCCTCCTGACTGGTTACGCCAGTACTGAGTTGAGAGAGCTTAGCCTCCAGTTTGGCTATATGGTTGCATCTCTCACATGTGTTGGAATTTGTTGGGAGGAGGAGAGGGTTGTCTGTGTACATGAGGCAGTTGTAACATTGCCTCAAGATTCCCAGATTCACCAGCTGGACCAGAGAGGAGATTGACAACTGACCTTTGGACATGCTAGAATAGTATTGGGAATTCCTTTATAATTGAAAAAAAGTGCCAATGGGGAACAAAGTACTCAAGGGGAGTTTGTGAGGGTGTAGTGCTTTTAATTTTTTAGTGCTGACTTATATAATTGCTTTAGTGAGCAAGTGCCAGGCTTTAGAGTAGGAATAGGGTGTTTATTATGAGAACTAGATCTGTTCTAAAGCAAAAAGTGAAGAGCAGACTTTGTGGAGCTGAGAATAGTTTAAACCCAATTAAGCGGAGCTGCCCGATGCTGCGCTATGCGCAAAATCTCACAAAGCCGCACCAAAGTGGGCTTTCTACAGGGGGACTTGAAAGAGCTAGAAATTGGCCCAAAACGGCCAATAGACTACCAGATTCTTTTGCTGGGAACACTCCTCCAGGGATAGATAGGCTGCTCTATGCTCCCCACTGCCACTGGTGAACAAAGAAGCCTCCCTTTATCCAAGAAAGGAAATGGGCAACACAGGAACTTTCCAAAAGTCCAGAATACAGTAAAGCCTATATTTGGACTACTCTAGGTCAGGAAAGACGGGAAACAAGGATCATTTTTTTGTTTTTTTTCTTTTTGGCAACAAACAGCAGGAAAATGCAATAAATATGTAAGACAGGCTAGCGCACTTGAATGTGTAGCCTCAACAGGTAAATGCAACAAACAGGACAAACTTTAAAAGTGCAGGTGCAAAAACAACTTTAAACAGTTTAAAACAGTTCAAGAAGCAGAAATACTTGCAGTTTAGCTAGATCGGACAGTCGCCCAGGTAGTAGCAGGAAAAAAAACACTTTTATCAGGTTAGCAGTCGCTCTTTTAGTCTCTCTGCTGCTAGCACCACTCTGCAGGACCACGAGGAGCTTGGCTGAGTTATAATAAGCGCAAAAACCGTGCCAAAGCGGGTTTTATACAGGGGGACTTGAAAGAGGTAGAAATTGGCCCAAAACGACCAATAGGCTACCAGATTCTTGTGCTGGGAACACTCCTCCAGGGATAGATAGGCTGCTCTAAGCTCCCCACTGCCACTGGTGAACAAAGAAGCCTCCCTTTATCCAAGAAAGGAAATGGGCAACACAGGAACTTTCCAAAAGTCCAGAATACAGCAAAGCCTGTATTTGGACTACCCTAGGTCAGGAAAGATGGGAAACAAGGATCATTTTTTTGTTTTTTTTCTTTTTTGCAACAAAAGTCATGTCACTCTTCCTGTCTCTGTCATTATCCACATGACTGTTAAAGACTCCCAATAAAAATACAGGATCATTAGGTGGTACCTTAATAAGAACAATACTCGTTTTCTTCTTTTGGATAAATTCTACTGCTTCTTGCAGGGAATCAAAGATCTCTACTTCTGGCAAGGTGATTTTTATTTTTGCAGGAAAAAGAATTTGAGCTTTAATATTGGCATTTTTCAAGGACTTAATTAGAGGAACACACTCTTTTCTTCTAGATATAACTGTAGAGTTTTGATATGGAATAAGTAGAGTTCATTGGCTTTTACGTGAATTTTGTTTATTTAATAAGAAGTTTGATAATTTTTCTTATGGCATTAATCAAATATTTAATAACTTTAAAAATATAATTGATTGTAATTACAGCATTAAACAATTTCTATTTCTTATATTCCCAATAGCATACTCCCACGATTGTCTAGATTCTTTCAACATCAATGAAATGCAAAAATTAAAGGAAAATAACTTGATATTATTGCATCATCAGTTTATTGAAAATAAGAGTATTAAACTACTAAACTCTCTTTTATGTAGTTTTGATAATAATCAAGACAGCTGGTTGTTTATACGCTCATTATGGCAGTTTATAGAAAACAAAATGAGACTATCAATCAGCCTAGAGACTGAATCTATACCTAGTTTGATTCAGGTTTTATTAGGTGTCTTGAAAAGGCAGATGATAAAAAATTAAGTATCTCACCTATCTATAAGATACTAAGAGAAGACACTCTATAAAGTTTGACTCAAATTTTTGGAATTACTATGTAAACATTAATGGAGAACAAATATCTAATGAACCCAAAATTCTATGTATGGTACCTCTTCTTCATTATATTGGAGATTGTATACATGGAAATTTATGAAGAGAAGTTTCTATACTCCACATAAAATAAATCTTATACTCAAAAACAGTGAAAGTAAATGTTGGAAATGTGATGAATTACTAGAGGTCAACTGGGTTCACATGTTCATTGAATGTAGAAATGTGGTTCAATACTGGAAAGACTTCAGATATTTTGTAAATGCTTTATGGTCTGATAACTGTCATACTTCTAGCTCACTAATCCTATTCAATGTTCCTATACCTAATGTAATACCTAAATCTCAGATTCAGTTACTCTGGTCACTTTTTGCAATTTCAAAAAAGTTATTACTTTGAACTGGAAAAGTAAACTAGATTTGATGTTTAAAGATTTTATTAATTTAGCAAAAGTTGTTTGTAAAAAAGAACTGCAAACCATTTCTTACAGAACTCATAACATTACTCATAAAAAAATAGCATGGCAACAATTGGAAAACCTTTTGAACAAATACTGATAACGTCTCATGGATAAAATGATTGTTTATCATGGATGAATGTAAATATTGTAAATAGTTTTGTTATTGTTTTATTGTATTCATTATATGTACATTTGCGTATGTTTATAATGAAAACAAAATAAAAATGTTTTTGCAAAAAAAAAGAATAACACTCATGCTTTCTAAGAAGCCCTGTGGATTGTGAGTATCCCACACCCATATGGAATTTCTCCCAAGTGTCATCTCTAATGCAACAGAAACATCACCCTTGTTCAAGAAGTCTGGTTTCAGAAACAATGATGTACAAAAGTATGACCAACTAAATCTAGATTATTCTTCTTAATGGTGGGCACAAGCTTCATCTCTTTTATCCGTAGTTAGGGTGACATTCCATGCTTAAGACTTAGTTTGCATCACCAGAGTGTAGTCCAATATAAGCATTCCTGCCTGTGCTTTCCACTTGTCTGGCATTATACATAACATCTTGATTCTGCACCTTGTGCCCCTCCCAGATGGCTATGAGGGTCACCTAGTGCATTCCTGCCCGCGCTTTCCATTTGTTGGGCGTTATACATAACATCTTGATTCTGCACCTTGTGCCCCTCCCAGATGGCTATGAGGGTCACCTAGTGCATTCCTGCCTGCGCTTTCCACTTGTCTGGCATTATACATAACATCTTGATTCTGCACCTTGTGCCCCTCCCAGATGGCTATGAGGGTCACCTAGTGCATTCCTGCCTGCGCTTTCCACTTGCCGGGCGTTATACATAACATCTTGATTCTGCACCTTGTGCCCCTCCCAGTTTGGCTATGAGGGTTACCTGGCCTCCAGGTGCTTTCTAGTGAACACAGCCTCTAGGCCTAGGTCCATGATTAGGTTCCAGCAGCCCTTTTCCCAGAAATAGTCTCTGATTCTTTAAATGAAACATCAGGGGATATCAGTGTGACCCTCTCAGAAGCACAAAATGTTGGCATAATGTCTAAGGACAGCCCCTCACAAATTAGTGTATAGAGGGCAAGAGACCTGCAGAAACACAACTTTAAAGAACTTTGAGGAAAGATGCAATTGCCAGTGTTTGCTGTTGTGAGCTCCATTTTTTTCCTTTTATTTCTTTCTTTTTTCTTTTATTTTCTTTTTTTTTGTAATTCTAAGACTCTTAACTATGGTTCTCAGAAATACAATGGAGAGGACCTATCACCAGGCATTGTTCATTTGTAAAGTCCTGGCATGACACTGGTTAGGATGAAGAAAATAATTATGGCTTTGAATCATCCTGACATAGTGCTAGTAACAAATTTAGTATAGTGCCAGTAAGTGATAGTCCTACTGAAAGATATGATGATAGTCCAACCTTTATGTTACAAAGTCTCAGATGGCAACAAACTGACAACCTTATATACATGACTTCAGTTGATCATCTGCCACCTTATACAAATCTACTTATAACATTACCTTTTACAGGTGATCTAAAAGTAACTGACAAGCACATTTTGTCACTGAAAAGCTGTTTCACGTAACAAATTAATTTTCTTTGCAATTGCGTTATAATGCAGACCTTTGTCATAAAAATCTGTCCATTCATCTTCCTCTCACTCTCTCTGCCTATATACATATTTATATACACATATATGTACATAATGTACATATATATATATATATATATATATATATATATATATATATATATATATATTAATGAAGTGTTCAAAATATTACTCATGTAAACATATTGCATTAGTGTGTGTGTGTGTGTGTGTGTGTGTGTGTGTGTGTGTGTGTGTGTGTGTGTGTGTGTGTGTGTGTGTGTGTGCATGTGCATGTCAAGGGAGGAATAAGCAATACGCTATATGCTTCAACTGTTTTTTTTTCTTTTTTGTAACCTACCCCCATTGCTTCATACCCACCAGTTCTTATCCCAAATGCCCCCATCCATTAAAAAAATTTGCCAGATCCTTCTTCCATCCCTGGATTAATTCCAGTTTGGGGATGAGGCCAGTATGGAGCTTAAGGAAGTTAAGGGTGTCTTGGGGGGGGCATGTCAACAACTGCTTCCATGAGAGGAGAGGTATTGTTTTACTATGACATACCATCATTTTTGTGCCCCTATGCTCATCTCGTAATGCCATCTGAGGGCTATTCCTCTCTATTGATTACGCCTTCCCTCAGGGAACACTGAGATTAAAGTCCCATCCCCCCAGGATAGATATGCCAATTTTCTTCGCCAACAGCTTAGATGCCATAGCCAATAAATGAATCGTGGTCACCTGGGCCCTAGTTACAGCTTCTATATGTTTCAACCACTATTTGTCTACTGTCAATGCTATATGCTTCATCTGTTATCCCTCTAATGTGAATGCAATTCATATAAATCAATGGTGAGAAATTAACTTGTGTTGCATATAACAGAAATGGATTATGTAATAATGAAAAATACTGCCCACGTTACCTCTTTTTGGTCCATCTCTTCCCCTAAAAGATCTGTTCTCTACTAAAAAATCTGATCTTAAAAGACATTATTTGGAAAGCTGTTCTGACCAGGCTCTTCATGCAAGAGATCCAGCAACCATGCACCTTGAGTGGCTGCTGTCACATCAAGTTTCACAATGCCATTTACACTCAGATTTTCCATAGAAATATATTACCAGTTTCTAAATGGTGCAGAATATGAACATGACATGATCGCTGGCTAAGAATGAATCAGGAAGGCAAAGTGAGTGTGGTTCATGAATATGTATGAGTTGTTTTTCATTTATTGACCAATTAGTACTCCTGTTGTTCTTTATCAGAGTCTTTATTTCCTTTTTAGAGATAAGATACCAAAAAAGCAGTTTAATTATTTATTTGTATTTGCTTAATTATTTATATTTGTTGACCATGTTAGTTCCACTAGCTGTTTGGTCTATTATTAGAGAAAACACAAGGTAGTATTTATATATATACACTGTGGAATATTTGACACTGGAGAAATTCCCCTAGACTAAGGCTTGGGAAGTCTCTAGTTAAGATTCAATTAAAATATAAAACCAGAAAAATAAGAGAATATCCATTCTTGGGGTGTCATTGGGAAGAGATATCGCAACATGACATGTGTGGGTAGAAAAGTGTAAAGTAGATTGTTGTTATATTAGCAGGCAAACTTAATGTTAAACTTAGTTGTATGATTATTATACTAATGTTATAGTTTTATGGAAGAAGTTTAGTTTAATTACACTTATTTACACATTATTTTTTTACACTTTTTTTCACCAGGTTAGTCCCACTTTGCCAATGGCCTTTTTATCTATCAATATTTATACATACACATTCATAGTGTGTGCATATGCGCGTGTGTGTGAGTGTGGATATGGTCTTTCATTTGAAAATGAATTACATGGCATAGTCTGCTGATTGTCTTTACATTGAAAGCTGTTCATGTCAGAGAGAGAGATCAATGAATAATAAAGGTAAGGAAATATCTCCTTGGCAGCACAGTTGTGCGATCTTGCAATTACTGTGTTTGTAGATTCAGGGATGGGGGTTGTAAGGGTGTCTGACCCTGCAAAAACAAATGAATTGGTTATTTATTTTTTGTAATGTGTTAACATTTTGATTGATTTCTTTCACCGAAATATGATCTAGTGAACACTACTTTCACGGCTTACTCATAGACTTGTGTGTGCGTGCGTGACATGTGCCTATGACAGAAGTATGCCAAAGAAACTGAAACATAAGGTGCACAAGACAGTGGTA
>NC_056733.1:1613944847-1614047347 GCF_019279795.1 Protopterus annectens | reverse complement strand
ATTCACAGGAAATAGTGTCTGAGAAACATGCTTTCACAGCAATCTCCAAAATCATGATAATTGCAACTGTAACTACATTACTGTGCATACCTGATTAATAAAAAAACAATACCTGGAAGTCTGTTATATCAGTAAAGGGGCTGGTGTACTTCACAACACACACAGGGTACATTTTCTAGTTTACACTAGTAAACCGGTAATGTCACAAAGTAAGTAACAAGATGGATTAACAGTGTTGTGCTAAAAATGAAGAAGCCATTATGTATTTATTTAATTGCTGTACCTCTGTTATCTCTGCATAACTCTTACAAACCTTCTTCCAACCTTATATAATTCTTAGCTACATCACTTCCCAGAAGAGCCAGCCCCTTGTTCTTTTGCAGCAATTTAGAGGTGCAATTCTCCATTTAATTTGTCTCTTGCTTCGTAAGGAAGCAGGGCCTGTGTGCTTATGGCCAATGGGTTGTAGGGCCTGGGTAGCCGAGTAGCAAATTGTGACACATTTCTGTTGTGTTGAACTTCACTGTGTACATCTATCTATGAAACAGCATACTCATAAGTAGAACAGGCATGGTCCTGTGCACTATAACAATGTAGAGCCAGGCCACATTGAGTTATATACTACATGAAAATAAACTCAATGGCATAAGTGCCATAACAATTTCAAAACACTGCAAGGTGAATCACAATAAAAATATTGAACCACATCTTACTGTTAAAATAAGAAAAGGGATCAAACAAGTACGAGATACAGAAGGCACACTTTTCAATGTTATTTATTTCTGTCACTAAAAGAGCCATTAAATAGTAGAAGGAAAAAATATGTGCGATTACTGGAAAAAGTAATATACAAATAGCTCCACTTTGCATGAAATTAGACGAATGCTATGCCAATGGATTAAGGATTCCCTTGCAGAAAATATGGTTGCAATTTAACTGCATAGTGGTATTTCTGTATAAGTGGGCTAGGATGATTGTCTTTTTTTTTAATTTTTAAATTTTTTTAGTTGTACCATCATCTTTTGTATGTGGTGTAGAAACAATAACACACTACATGAAAAAACACTTATTTAAACTCTTTAATTAACTGGAATCACGTTATACTCCTTTTCTCAGATTCCTAATTTCCCAGCAAAAGACCGATGTACTACTTATGCTGATTTTGCAAAACACCAAAGCAATATGTGTTCACAGATTTGGATCTAAGTAACATACAGATTTGTTTAAAATCTGGAGCTCATTAAGGATTTCAAAGTCTTGTAAAACAATGACTCGGGTCTGGAAATAAACTAAGGGTAAAGTTAAGTTCTCCTCAGAACAGTTTGTGAATTCTGACACATCAAACTGACTAACTGAGAAAAACTGGATTTTCAAAAATCCTAAACTTGATGTGCAGGAAATGGCAACTTTAATAAAAAATATATATATTGAGCACTTTAATCTTAAATGTAAACAGACTTTTTCAGAATACAATAAATTGATATGATTGGTACTTCTGTCATCAATAGAGAAAATGGCTAAAACTTTTCCCAGACTGCTAGCCCCTCCCCATTGACCCACAATTCACTCTTCTTCATTTTGTTTCTGCTGCAAGAAAGCCCAGAAGCACCAAGAAGTTGCCCCAGGCTATTTTTTTTCATTCATTGGTGTTTTGTCTTTGGTGTTTGACTAGACTTTTAGTTTGCATTGGCTGCTTGTATTGACTGTTGTTTGCCTTCATAAGTGTTTTTTTACAGTTTATCCATTTTAGTATAATTCTTCTTCTTCTTCTTCTTCTTCCAGTTGGGCCTAGACCCTAAGCTTTTTTTTCATTTCAACTTCTGTAGAGAGAAATGTGTCTTTAGTAGACAAATTGCATCGTTTAAGTGATGCACCAAGTGTTTCTACCATTCAGAACTACAGAACATTGCTTGTCCTCTGTATGACTGCATTTGGACAGTGGAAGTGTGACAATGTGAGGTATTGCAAACTATGTCAAGAGAAGTAAGGCAGTGGATGTGTAACATATGTCAGCATAGCTAGTTGGAATTTTGTAAAGAATTATATGTCATTTGTATATCAAACTGATTTGTACAGAAGATTGTGTTGAAAACTGTATTTGTAAAGCTACTTGTGTTAAAAATGTACCAACAGTGTGTCCTGCTGGACAGAAAAGAGATACGCATGTATATCAGACTGTACTGTTGTAACTGATTAAATGCATATACTGTAACAGAGGATACTAGAAGAAAAGAGGTTAAGCTCAGCCCCAGTTAACTCGTGCAAAAATATCTTGAAATTAAATTACTTAATTTAGGCCATAAAGACTGTATCTTACAGTTCTGACTGTAGCCAGAGACAAAATATCTGTGAAAACAAGGACTGGGAATCCTGCTGTATTGCTCTTAGCAGTGAACTAATTGCTACTCTGGAAGGCTGGAAGTGTTGAATGGTTTTATGGCTTCCAGATGCTATAACACATCTTTGTAAGCTCTAGCTATGTGTATGATAACACATATGTGTGAAATTCTAGTTCAGTTTCTTGTAAACAGGGGTAGTATGGGAACCAGAAGTCAGACAACCAGATATATGTGATGTCATTCTGTAATCCAGCACTGAAACAATGTTTTAATACTAGATAAGACAGAAGCCTCAGAGTAGTCTGTTTTTGAAACCTGATAAGAAGGAGTCCTCACTTACATAATCTTGCATTGCTATAGTTAGTGAACTAAGGGATAGTAATTTTTTAGATCAGTCAGGAAAATATAGTGAGATTAGTTAAGTACTGTTTTTCTGTATCTGTGTGAATCTATCCATCTATGTTATTTTTAGTGTTTCCTGTGATTGAAACTCTGGTTATTATTGTAAATCGATATTTAGTATTTCCTGTTCTTTTATTTATTATTAAATATATTTAAACTTTTCATTGTGACTGGTCTTTTAGAGAATATTTTAAACTTTGAGAGTACTTATATTTATTTGGTGACATTGTGGCCACTCCTGAAAGTCTTGTTGCATTGGTCAAACACTATAGTTTATATTAGTATTCATTTTAGTCAGTATAATTGGATACCCTTGTAAGATCCTTAGAGTAGCCCTAGAGTAGCTGGCTTTGGAGTGTTCTGGTGACAGTACCTACCTTATAGTCTGGGTAAATCTGTGCCAACCTTTTCCAGGTGTGTGTGTGTGTGTGTGTGTGTGTGTGTGTGTGTGTGTGTGTGTGTGTGTGTAAATCAAATCTCAAAGAGTGTGTGTGTGCCAATTACTTGTAGCAGGGACACAGAGCACTGGTTTCACAGAGAGGGTGGTGGAAGACTTGCCTCGGAACACTCAGCTGATGACTGAACTCTACAGCTGTGCCAGTGGGGAGTCTTACTGGAGGACTGTAGAGAGAGAGGGAAATCCAGCCCCTGGATGAGTGTGTTCCCTGTGTGCTCTTAAGGGAAATTATGTTTGGTGCAGATAGCTGCATCTAGAAATACTGTGTGCATCTATCTTTGTTCCAAGTGAATGTCCACTAGCGGTATCCATGGTGAGGATTGAGGCTCCTTGATCACCAGCCCAGATGAGGGACATCACAACAAAGAAGAAATATTTGTCTGACAGTTGTGGGATCATTTACTTTACCACTTATATCTGCCTGTATATCTTCTTGCAGACTTACAAGTAAAAGTGAAAAGCAGAAGGAGTAATACAACTCTAAATCTTCTGGATTAAGAAAATCAGAATTTGAAAGTGTTCTTTCTATGAAGTGGAATATAAAGCTTTTGTACATAATATAATTATTCACAGACAGTTAAATATTCCACTAGAAATTAAAGTATTCAGAGTGTTTTCCAGGTTAGAGACATACATAAAATGGTTAGGCATAGGACAGCATCTGAATTAGGTTGATCTGCTCATCAAAGTCTGGTACTGGAAATACCAACCATTCAATGCAGAGCTCCTGACTCAAAATGTAATGGAATTGGGAAGATCACACAAATGATAGTAATATAAGTGATTATTGTCCTTTACTTTAACATTTATAGCAGAGTATATGATAAATACCTTTGTCCTGAATTGCTGGAAAGAGTCAACTAAGAATGAATGCCCAGGCTGGCAGTCTAAATCTTTGTACTGACTTCATAATAAAAAAAGATTATCATTAGGCCTTTTACAGGGAATGTCAAAATACTAAGAAAAATTTCACTTTTTAACATCAAAACAAATATTTAAAAAGAACATTAGTAAGCCAAAGAATATATACAGATTGAACTTGGCTACTTATTACAGCAATTATATAAAAGCCTTTTTCAAACATCTAAGGAAAACAGTAAGGTTAGTCAAGGAAGGCTGAATTTTATAGTGAATAACTCCTCAATGACAAACTCAGGGAAATGGGTCAACATGTTTGAGACAGGTTCTTTGGCAATCCATTGAGCTGACATTTTCTTCTAATGATTTCTACTCAATCAGCCCCATTAACTGTCTACAAAGTACACAGCAGGATGTAAAAAAGGATACCCTAGGGACTAAACTAAATGCTACTACAGACCTAGATAATTTGGACAAATTCTTCCTAAGCAACCCAGCCTTAGTTATTTGTTCTAATAATCAGTTACTACCAATTACATACCTGAGAAATGGAAATAACCTTCTGTGTTTCCTATTCTTAAGGGTAGCAATAAAGTAATTTCAAAGATTTTAGTCTAATCAGCTTGCCTGGAAAACTATTTGAAAGAAACATTCCCTTATTTCTGCTACAGCCCCACAATAGCTAGACAATAATCAGCTTGGATTTTTTTGTGAGATCTTTCTGATGAACCTAAAAACTTTTCACCTAAATCTTAGAGATTCAGTGTATCAGGGACAGAATGTTGACACTGTTTACTTAGATCTTGCTACTGTCTTATATCCTTACGGAGGTCTAACCCACTTCTACAGGGAAGGATAAGACTGAAATGGAATGTATCCCTTAACGAGACATAATTAGCAACCTGACTGATACACATGCTCTCATAATAGACAGCTGGACATGTGAAGGAAGAAAGACATACATCTCTCAAGTATTCTTAAATGAAGAACTATGTTAAAAACTTAAGTTTTCTTAAAATTAGTAAGTCTTTAGCAAGTTCCGCATAATATTAAAATTAGTATGTGAACTGTTCTAAAAATAAATCTAAAAACACAGCACAAGAAGTAATAGCCAAATCACCTTCATCAAAGCACAACCTGGATAACTGGATAGAAAACAGAAAATGCACCCCTGGGATTCCACCTGTGTCCCTGCTGGACAGGGGCTTTGGGTGCTGACTTGTCTCAGGGCCAATAGCCTAGTAACTTCCTATGATCCTATGATCCTGTAAAAAAAAACTAAATCAAGCAAATGCAGTCAAATCACAAGTATAGGATCATAATAATTTATTGATGCAAATAAAACCTTAACCATCCAGTTCAGTAGTGCAGTACAGTTTTCAAGGGTTTTCCAAAACAATGCAGTACTGAAATGTCTCAGTCTTTTAACTGATTTTCTTATATAGGCAGCCTCCCCAAACACAATTTCTTTTCTCTTCAAGACCATGCAGGCTGCCCATTTCATCACTCAAAGTTATCTGCAGACTTCTTCCCCAAAACCTTCTCAAGATTCCAAAAGTCATGAATCTGCTTCTTCCTAATCAAAGTAAAGTTATACTGCCAGGATCAGCATGTGCCCCATTTTACTTATTTATTTACACTTTGTTGACTAGGTTCTTCCCACTAGACCAATGGCCTCATTTTAGAGGAGACCAGAGGTGGTAGTCATACTGACTAGGGGAAATTTGGACATGGCACTTCCCCTTCCCTTTTCATTAAGTGCCATGGGATCATTTATATCCACCTGAGCAACTACCAACTCAGTCAGATGGGGCCTTGGTTTAACTTCTCATCTGAATGACAGCACACTCAGGAATGCAGCACCCTCCTTCTGCTGCACTGCAGTGTCATTGTTGGAAAATTAATTCACCTATCTGATGTGAGGACAGAACCCACAGCCATCTACAACTATGGGAAATATGTTACCTGTTGAGCTACTGAGACAGCATAATTACTCTGAAAACCTCCCTCTCTCAAACCTGGTGCCTAAAATATCTATACTTTCCTTGTATGATAGACCCTCATCCCTTGCATATAATATACACACACACACACACACACACACACACACACACACACACACACACACACACGTGTATATATATATATATATATATATATATATATATATATATATATATATATACATACATACATACATACACAAACACATATATATTCTCTGGTGTAAGCCACTATACCATCTTATATATATATATATATATATATATATATATATATATATATATATATATATATCTATATATATATAGATCTATATCTATCTCTGTATATATACACACACACACACACACATATATATATATATATGTAATATAGCACGCTCCACATACACTGTATATCATCAGTTCATAGGTGCATACTACGCTAATGACAACTAGGGCTTTTATAAGCATAGCCATGCAACCAAAATGAGACCCACAAGTTTTATGCTTTAGACATTTTTATAGGGGGTGATTTTTGGCATCGATGTGAATTATTAAATACCTCTGTCCATCAGGGAAATAGGCACTAAACCAGGGTAAATTTACAATTTCCCATCCACAAGTCCAAGTTGCACTAAATATGGGGAGGCAGTCTATTCCAGAGAATGGGAATTCTCTGAGATACATATCTGTCTCTCCAACATGCCCTATTCATGTCACATGCAAAATTCAAGTCTTTGGATATAGAAGTTCTGAGCTGTTTGTTTTGCAGATGTGCCAAAAGTTCATCAGAGATGAGTCGAAAGATGCCTTGTATGACAGGCATAGGTCACCCCTCAGCAGCCTGTTGTTGTTGTCTTTTGGCTTTTCCCGGTTAGGGGTCGCCACAGTGGAACTCCGGTCCGCTAATGATTGGCAGTAGATTTTCACGGTGCCGAATTGCCAGCTCGGCGCCCAACCTTCAACGAAGGCACACCCATTCACGCATGTCCTTCGGAACACCACTCGACCTGCAGGGAGGACATGCAGACTCCACACAGAAGGCACTCCCCGCACACTAGCTGAGAATTGAATGGGAGAACCTCTTGCTGTGAAGCAACAATGCTACCGCTGCACCACTGCGGAATTACCCCTCAGCAGCCTGTATCAGATGGAATACAGAGATTGGGCTTTGAGGCAATCTGCATAGGGAATTGTGTTTATTCTCTGTATTCTTTTTGTAAGGAACCATTGCGGATATTCCATTTGCAGCATATAGCTGGTCAGGTACATGCAGATGGGGGCATTATACTCTATGATGAGTCTGATGAGGACCAAGTACAGTGGTATGATGACTTCCCTGGACCTAGATACCATACCCTTACTTATACATTGAGCAACTTAGAAGATTTTCTTATTACCTTGGACACTTGTTGTTATGGTATCTACATGAGTTCCCACATCCTTAACTAGTGAGCCAACTCTTAGGGGTGATTTACTGATGGACCAGTTTTTTGGGGGTGACCTTTCCCAAAAGGTAGTATAATGCATTTCTTGGCACTTAGTTATAAGCCGTTACTTTGGCACCAGTCATTTGCATGTGTTAGACCTTCCTGTAAGTTTTTTTTTGTCTTGGTGGGATTCTATGACTGCTCCCAGCTTGCAGTCCTCTGCAAACGTGATCAGCCAGAGGTATTTTGACATTGGCTTTGACCTCTGAGAAGTAAATGCCAAAGAGGAGTGGTTCCAACATGGAGCCCTGAGGGACTGAACTGGTGACCAGCCTCTTTGTGGAGGTGGCCTTACTGATCCTAACCTCCTGGGTCCTATCCTTGAACCAGTTGGCTAGCCAGTACATGGTAAAGAGGTTTATGCCTAGTACAGTAAGTTTGTTAACAATGCCTATGAGCGGTTTTGCATCAAATGCCTCAGCCAGATCAAGGTAAGCAGTATGCACCATTTTATCCTCATCCATTGCCTTGGTGACCTTGTGAAAGAAGTCCATCAGGTTTACTAGGCATGACCTTCTCTTGACAAAGCCAGACTGGGTTGGGGCCAGTATCTGAAGATTGCCTATGTCTATGTCGATCATTTCCATGACAATTAATTCTATGGCTTTGCATATTAGACTAGTCAGACTATTCAATCTATATCTGTGTTTTCTGGGGTCACTTGATGCTCCACCCTTGTGAAGGTGGATAATCTTTGCAGTCCTCCATTCTCATAGATCAAAGCCTGGTTTGAGGCTGTAGCTGAAAAGTGACTCAATTGGTCCTTTTTAGGAGAAATCTCAGAATATTGTCAGGGTCCCAATGAAGCTCTGTTTTTGGTCTTAACCAGTACCGCCACTGTAATAGTTTGGGGGAAAGTTATGCTAGTAGTTATTTCATGGAGGGAGGCAGGTCTTAATGGGGGAATGAAGTATGAGCTGAATGTGTCATCCAGCGAATTTGCTACATGTCTCTGCTCAGTGAAGGTGGCAGCATTGACCACCAGTATGGCAAAATGATGTATACTGCCTTTGAAGTTTTGGACACAGTTGTAGAAGTTCTTGTGGCTGTCTTTACCCTGTGAGGCTATCTTGACCTTGTAATTGGCTTTGTCAGACTTAATTAGTCCTGTTAGTTTCTTGTTTAGTTTACTAAGAGTGCTCCTATCATTATGGGAGTTGTTCTTGCTGAACTCAGTCATGTCTTTTTTCCTTTTGTTATATACCCTATTAAGGTTAGGATTCTAACAGTGTGGTTTGTTTTTAGAGTTGTAGAGTTTCATCTTACTTCTAGTAGGTACAGCAGCCTCTATACAGCCATTTACATAGCTGTACAGGGTCTTTGTGAACCATTCTGCAAAGATTGCTGTGAACATGGGGTTGGGAGTAGCACTAAATTTTGACAGACTATTGCTTAATAGGATGTAGTTTGCTTTGGAATAGTTTCGAACTTGAACAGGGCTTGCTGGGGTTACTGAGTTGATTTTTATTTTGAAGGAGACACCTTTGTGCTTCGACCTTACCATTGATGACATGACACTGGGATGGGGGCACTCTGCCATACTGGTCAGTACTAGGTCCAGTATGTGTAAAAAGAATGCTGAGAATAAAAATAGAATGGTGCAATAACAAGAAACTACTAAAAAAAACAAAAAAGTACCGAAACTAACACAGCTGAAGGTAAAACAAAAAGCTTTAATGCACACAAAAGAGAGTAAGCGCTTACTCTCTTTTGTGTGCATTAAAGCTTTTTGTTTTACCTTCAGCTGTGCTAGTTTTGGCACTTTTTTTTTTACCAGGTCCAGTATATTTGTACCTCTGGTCAATATGCACACTATTTGGTCAAGGGTATTTGTGTTAATTGTGCCTATGAGTATGAGGCAGTGTATGTTTCCCAGTCTGTAGAGGGGTAGACAGATTATCCCATGAATAGCATATTTTGTTTAATGGTGAGTGTCTACTGTAGGTCCAAGTATGAGCTATCGGATTCTAGGGACATAGAGGGTGACTTATAGCTTGCTATGGTATGGTATGGGACTTTGTCTCTGGTGATTTTTATATGGATAAATGCCAGCCACTCGTCCTGTTTAACCAATCTGTATTTATGGTTGTTGCTAATATAGATTGAGTCGCCTCCATCTTTCATCCCTGTCTGTGCAACTGATGGTCTAAATATGTGGAAGGCACTGAAGCCTTTCACTGCCAAGAGTACTTTCTGCAGATTTAAACCATGTTCAGGTAATGGCATAGATGTTTATATTCTCCAAAGTGAGGACAGCTTGTAGGTGGTGGAGTTTCTTGTTAAGGCTCCTAGCATTGACCAGTAACATCTTTAGGTTTCTTAGGGTTTTATTTGCTATATCAGTAGGTTTGTCAATTTGGCATTCCCTAAAAAAGACCCTAATGGGATGGATAACATTTTAGATGATATTCAGAAGCCTAGGGGAGACAGGTGGAGACCATCCTTTGCAAAACAACGTGGCTTGTTAACCATGGCCTCCCATGCTGACAAATACTGAATCTCTCTGGAAAGACACCAGAAACTAATCCAATTATTGAAGTCAACCATCTTTTGTTCATACTGTGGTAACAGCCTCGGTGAAGGTGGAATGCTGCTCAATGCAAGGCAAATATCTGCCTGAGACACATATTCAAAGAGATCAACAATATCCCTCTACATATAGTCCAGGAAGATTTGTTTGATATCATTAACTCCTACATGGAGCATGACAGAATCATACTGGTACCTGTGGTGTAGTGACTTGAGTGCGTTGCATAACTTGGTGGATTCTGGCTCCAGATAAGCATCTAACCATTATCTTCTCTTATTCAGTCTGGTGAGCAGGGCATCTGTGTGGCATAAGATGGAGTATCCTATGACAAGAGACCTGGGTAATGTGCTTGCTTGCATTATGGGCTTTGCTCTTGGGGCTTCAGTGGGTGTAAGCATATGGGTGATGTTTGGTGTTGGTTTTGTGAGTGCTTTAGAGACTGCTGAGGATAGGTGTTGCTGTTTACAGGATTAAGAGGTCTTTGAGGTTTGCAAAGATTCTTTTTAGTGCCTCAGCATAAGTTGGTCTATGTTTGTGGTGGATACAGTGTGTGTGCTGTTGCTAACCTTATTTGTATGCAAGAGTTTTGCCTCCGGTGAAATTGTGCATGTCCATCTCTTGCATATTGAGTTTGTTTCTTTAAGGATTAAATGGTTTTCTCTAAACATGACAATTGCTACATTGTCTCAGGATGCCTATATCTACCAAGCTGGTTATGGAGACATTTGGAAATTGCATGTCCATGTTGTCTGGCACTGTATTTGGGTGGGCTACTGTAGGCTGTGAACTGGATTATACAGAGGCCTCCTTGGTTGGTCTCTTGGGTTTGACACTGGACTGGGTTAGATTGTGCTAAGATAGTAGTGCTGTTTAATGTGAAGACTATCTACCCTAAGCTTGTCTCCATGCAACAGCTTTATATTAGCCACACTAAGTTACAGGCTTCTGTTCAAAGGGTAGTTTTACATATTAAATGTACTATCTGGGCATTTGTGTCTGCACAGGGCACTGCTAACCCCCTGATGTAAAAACACCAAAAAGTATTGCTTGCAAGTGTAATGCTTCAACAAAACAACTTAAACAAACTACCTTGACAATCCAACTATAATATCAGTATAATTATATAACAATCACAGTTGTGATTACAAGGTAATTTTGGATCCTGGACATTTAGTGCTGCCCCCTTCCCTGTCTATAAGTGGTTGACCAATCACAATATTTTAATAGTGGAGTCAGCGAATATAGAAAAGGGCACTTCACCAGTTTACAAACTGTCATTAAGTGAAATTAGTCACTTATGGGCAACTCATAAAATGCCAAAAAGACTTTTCTGTATTTTCTAAAGGCAGTTTTCTGTCTTTAAAAAACATAATGGTTGAACACCTTTGTAAAGGTTCAGTACCCTCCATCAGTTGGCACCTGGAGCAGGAGCCCTGCTTACCCCAGCCTTCCTACTGGTAGTGATAATAATGCCATTTCCAGTGCCAAAACCCAGTGACAATCCTGTAAAAAACACATTCTTGTCAAACATATAAGCAGCAGTGATCATCCTGAATAGTGTTAATTAGGTAACTGCTGGGTAGCATGACAAATGATAGACGTTTAGGTTAAATGTGAAAAAGATAAGATGAATCATTCATGTGTGGAAACAAAAAGCATTATTCCAAATTCTTTATCCCAGTATGAGAAAAAGAATGATTTGTGCAGGTTAGGAATATCTAAGGTGGATTCATGAAGCAGGATGCAGAGATGTTATACATAGGAGTAGAGAATGTTTTGAGGTGAAACAAATTTCTTTGGGACAGAAAATTATTAAATTTAAATATTTAAACATAAGGGTAGCATATAACTTTATCAGCTGGAGAGAAGTACACTGGCAGTAAAACTTTTCAGGTGTTTATCAGTGCTCTCCCTAAGAAAGGTGTTGCATATGAATCTCCATATTTTGTTTAGCTCCTCCTGGAGTAGATTTGTGTTGTCAGAAAATGTGGTTGTAAATAGGAGGACATACTAGAGAGTAGGAAAAAGAACATCCTTACAAAATGAAACAATCCTCTCTCTTCAGTAAATGAATCCTTTAATAGATTTTCATAATACCTTTTCTTTAATTGATTCTCCAAGAATATGCATGGTAAATATAAGTGATGGGCTTAACTATGCCAAAACTTATTTTAAAAAGAGTATCAGCAGCAACCAAAGTGAAAATGAAGCGGAGGACTTCTGTAGCACCAGATACAAACTTTATTGAAACGTTAAGCGCTTTCGTCCGTAAAAAATTAACAGGACTTCTTAACAACAATTGTAAAAGCACACTCACTTCCCTTTTATACACTTCTTTAAACTTTAATTAATTAATTAACCACTAAAAACAATTATTACCACTTAAAGGTAAAACACATAATAACTTAATAAATGTGAGTTCAATAAAAATTAAAGTATTGCATAGATTAAAATCACAAAAAACTCCCATATTTTTTCAACTTTAAAATGTTTGAAATACTAATACATTCATTCAACCCAGGACATTGTGTGGCATTAAGCTTCAATTGCCAATGAAGCTCACGAGCCTCTAAATGTTCAGGTACTACCCTGCCTTGTGGGTCATTAATTATCTGCTGTACTACAAAAAATGTAAAACAATGATCACTATATTTCTCTATGTGTCTACTTAAAGCATTTGTTTTAACTGCCCTAGAAATATCAGATGTATGTTCATAAATCCTGTTCTTAAAATTTCTGGAAGTCCTGCCCACATAAAAAGCAGGGCAGGATAAACATTTTGCAATATATACCACATTTTTTGAAAAACAATTGTAGTGTGAATGTAAACTATGTCAAAAATTATTTAACTCAAAAATGTCCCCTGTTTCAAGAACATTTGGGCGTTGTCTGCACCTACCACACTTAAAATTGTCTGGTCTATTGTTGAACCATCTTGCATTACTAACATTTTGACTACTTTCTAGGATGTCTTTAAAATTTAAATCTCTCTTAAAAGTAAATAAGGGAGTTGAAACAAACTTCTCCAGCATATCATGTTCTAAAATTAACAGAGGCCAATTTTTCTTAACTATAGTACAAATATTTGGAGTAGTACGATTATAAGTCAAAATAAAAGCAAACTGGCCTTCCACCTTCTCTTTGTTTTTATTTTTAAGTTCCAAAGTAACACTACTGTGAACTTCATCATCTGATAATATAGGCTAATAAATTTTTGTCTCTTGTCACAAATCTCATTCTTTAAAGACTCTTAACAAATCTTCAGGTTAACTCCTAGATTTAAACATTTGAATCATAAATTCAATCTCCTGAATAAAATCAGATTCTCTAGTTACCATCCTTGCTGCTCTCACCAGCTGCCCTTTTACTACTGCTATATTTTGAAAGGGAGGATGACAACTGGAATATTTTAAATGAGAATTTGAGAAGGTGGATTTCCTGAACATTTTAGAAACAATATAATTTGTAATAACATCAATAGCAATCTCCACATCTAAATAATGAATAGTGTCAGCACTATAATGGTAAGTGAATTTCAAGAAATCAAGTGTTATTAATAAAACACAAAAATTCCTTTAATTGGTCTAAACTACCCCTCTGAATGAGACAGATATCATCCATATACCTTGTATAATGGGATATAAACTTACAAAAATTACTCTTAAACAACCAGAGGCGTTCGACCAATCATCTTGAGACAGAGAATAATGACGAGATGACATCTAACCAAAGGAAGTATGGACACGCCCCTTCAGAGGCTTCTGGCTTGAGGCATTCAGAGCATTTGCAAAATCGGACACAGCAAGAACATTTTTCTTTTCAATGCTCTCAAAACAGTGCATACCAAGAGAATGACCAGACATACAGGTATCAGGCACAGGGAGTCCTTCCCAAGAGGTGGAATACAACAACTGCAAAGGCAGCATCAAGTACATTGTTCTCAGTGGCACTTGCTCAAGTGCCACCAATATCACTTGAAAAGGCATGTGAGAGGGAACTGATGCCTGAACAGAGATGCTGCCTAGCTGGGGCCTGATACCTTTGATATGTTGTCAGTTTTAGTGTTTTAAGCAGCTGCTAGCCTGTCAAAATATAACTCCTGTGAGATGATTGGCCTATATTTGATAGGTGGAGATGAGGAGAGAACAAGAACAGACACCAGCGGTACCTTAAAAGAAGGATCGTGAGAAGAAAAAAATATGTACCTTTCAAATATCCTGTATAACCTGGGACTGGACCTTTTCCACTTCTATAGGGAGGGCTTTGCTTTGGAATCAGTCTACTTCTTTATCACTTCCTGAGTTTTTCAAATCTCTCTGTAAAACAGTGAGAGGGGACCTGAGTCACTTTTCTATAAACTTGTCATTCTTTTTGTGGTACGTGAGTGCCTAAGCAGGCTTTGAAGAGTTAAGCACTGAATTCAGACAGTAAAGTTCCTTTGACATAACAAAACTTTCCAAACTCTTTTTACTGCACAATTCAGTGACACCTTTGAACCCCCCTGCAGACATAACATCTATCTGTGCTGTGAGGAGGGCCAAAACAAATGAGATGCTCAGGAAGTTTGCTTGCAGGGAGCATCTATTTGCCAAAAAGGAGTTTAGTTTTAGAGACTGTAATGATAAAAATCATTGTAAGGCCTGCACAAGGTAAAAAGCTGAGTTGTGGCAAAAACTTACTATACGTAGATTCACTGTTGCAGTATTGACTTTTTGGTTGCCTACAGGAGCCAGAGGCTGACCTAAATACTAGAGATTTCACCTTCCCCTTCTGCCTGGCAGGTGCCCTTCTCTTCCAATGTCAAGATGTTGGTTTTTATAAAGGGTTGTTGGTCAATGCCATCTTCAGGTCTTTCTTGCTATAGGCTCAAAGGCTGTAAGCATACTTCTGTGGGTTCTGAAACATGACCTGCCCAGATCTGTCTCCCATCTGTGATTTGTAGGAGTAAAGTGTTTTTGGATAGAGACATATCTTGGGTGAGGAAGAATAAGGGATAAAGTCAGTACCTACCCCAGCCCTAAGAAAAAAATCATAAGGGGTAGAAGGGATGTAATTGGTACCATAATAGTGAATCTACTTGAACATTTGCAGTTATGGCAAATATTTAATACAACTGTACTGTTTTTCATAGTTCTCTATTGCAGTACTAAGTGATAGAAAGATTCCTAGAGGTAGGACAACTTCAGAGGATGGCTAGTGGCCAGACCAGGGTACAGTAATTGCAGGTGTATGGCACATGTGAATCCTGCTCTGGACCTATAAACTGCAACCAGGTTTTAATTTTTGGCAAAGGTGTGAGCTGAGGAGCAAGTTGCTGCCTCCAGATGGTTTGTATGAAAACCCCTCTAAGAAGGGCTGTGGTGTCATCTACAGCCTTTGCAGAATGGCACTGACTACACTATGAACTTTTTTTTGGTAACTGTAGCCAAAGGCAATGTAGTTATCAATCCATTTAAAGACAGTTTGCTATTTTACAGGTTTACCTTCTTTTTCCCTTGCAAAGGCAATAAAAAGCTTGCCTATTTTCCTTTATAATCTTACCTTGTCCATATAAAAGCTGAGATGTCCATGCACATCAAGTAAATGAAGAATTCTCTTACCTTGTTTTATGAGTATGTGTAGTTTATGAGTAGATGGATGGCATGATTCAAGGAGAGTTTGGTGACCACTTTGGACATGAAAGTAGGGCTGGACAGCAGGGTGATTCTATCCTTGTAGAAAGCCAGAAAGGACTCTCTACACATTAATGCTTGCAGTTCAGAGATGCATCTAGCTGATGTCAAAGCTTCCAGCAGCACAGTTGTCCATGCCAGCATCCTGATGGTGACTGAAGCTACTGATTCATATGGTTCCAGGGTAAGGTTCTCCAATACAAAGTTAGGATTCTTGGGGTTGGGGTTGGTCTCTTCTGGGTGACCTTAAATTCCACACTCAATTTTGGAACTGTTTCATGGGTTCTGAGAGTATGCCAGAGGGTTAAGAGGGAGACTGGTAGAAATTACAAATGCATACATTTTAATGGAAGCATAAGATAACCATTGCTTAAAGAGGTCAGTACGGTAGCTGAGGACCGCTGACAATTGAGCTTGGTGGGGGAGCTGCCCTCTGATTTGACACAAGTGGGAAACCTTTTCCACTTTGATAAGTAAGATCGTCTGTTTCTAGGTTTCCTGTTCTACATCAAAATACATACAATGTCCTCAGAACACATGTGCCTGGTAGGGATGAGTATCAACCATATTATCCACCATTGTCAGTTTCAAGAATTTTATGTGGGGTCCATGATGGAACATTTGCCCTAAGTCAGAAGGTCCACATGTTGTGGCAGCACCAGTGATTTCTCCCTGGTCATGTTCAGACATAGTGCCAACAGCTGTTGTCTGGGCCAGTAGGGAGCTATCAAAATCATCCTGGGTCATTCTTTCTGATTTACTGCATTACGCAGGGGATCAGGAGTAAGACATAAAGAAATCGACCTATCAGACCTGTCCATCAGAAGGAGAAGACACCTGTCCTCCAGGTTCCCTTCTGTGGGGTCCTTGTGTAGAATTTTTTGAGTTACCGGTAATGTGATGAAGCAAAAAGGTCTATTTCTGGCACACCCATTTTTTGATTCACTTCTACGAATACTTATTTTTCTAAATTTCCCTCATTTGGACCCAGGAAGGATCTACTAGGCTATTGTCTTACTCCAGAAGCTATTGAGCTATGGAAATAGTTTCTGTCCCTTTTCCCTCACCTGCATGACTACTCTGCACAGCAAGAAAAGTGAGTGCTTCCTTGTTTGTTTTTGTACCATATCACTTTGATGTTATCTGCTTGCAATATCTGGTGTGTGTGTGTGTGTGGGGGAGGGGGCAAGAGGGTCAGATGTAATAGTGCCATCATTTTTTTTACATTTAGATGCTTGTTTGCCATCCTTTTTCTCAAACACCTTGAACCTCTGAGCCTCCTGAGTGAGCAACCTAGGCAGTGTCTGTTGTGTCTACAGTGAGTACCTGGAGACCTGTCCCCAAGACATCCAGGTATGGATAGATGTGGTGCCCTTTGTCCTGCAAAAGGTAAGTACCGAAGAAAGATATTTAGTAAATACGCTTGGTGCTGTAAGCAAGTGAAATGGTGAGGCATAAAGCTGGAAATGTGACTCTACTGCTTAAAGCATAGGAATTATGTGTGTGTTCCTAAGCTATAGGATGTAAAATAGGATCTTTCCAGTCTAGATTTGCCATGAACACTCCAGGACAGATCACAGGTAGAAGCTTTGCAAGATCAACATTTTAAACTTTAAAACTAAAAGGTATTTGTTCAGCCTTGACTAATCCAGAATGGATCTTCAAGAGCCTTCTTTTCTTTGGGCAAAAGACCATTTGAAGTAAAACTTGTCGCTGCCTGTCTTACTAGAACCAGTGTTAAGGACCTTTCAGAGATCAGACATTACACCAGAACCAGAGACAGATTTGGATGTTGTTTTGGCACTTGGGAAATGCCATGAAATCTAGAAATCTTTGTAAACTGCATGGAGTAATCAAGTGTTATCACTCTTAGAACCCACTTGTTTTGGGTGCTTTCTTCCCATTAAGTTAAGAACAAGGACAATCTTCCTCCTATTTTTTCTTGGAAGGGGGTGGGTAGGGAAGTGTACTACTGAGCCATAGCTGTTGCCTGCTGAAGGCCTTGAGACTGACCTCCTCCCCATGTCTTCCCCTTGAATCAGTGTGCCATTTCTTGGTAAGCTTGCACTTCTCTTTTTGAGGCTCTCTTTTAGGTCTGTTTTTGGAAGGAATGTTCATGCTTTGCCTGTTTAATTTCTAACATACCTAGGAGGAGGGAACTGAAGCAGGTCTTTGACCATCTGCATAGTATTGCTTTTTTTTCCCAGTCTTTTAATCACCTTCTCAGCAAGGGAGTTCAAAGCAGAGCTTATTATCGGGCATCCAGGAACTCTGTTTTCACATGGTCTGGAAGTGGCTACCACATCAGCCATGCATGTCTTCTAATCATTGACCCTGTGACAACTACCCTGCCACATGGAACAAAAGCATCATAGCCTTACTTCAAGGAATGCCTTGCCGCCTGGGTACTAGGCTGCACGGATCTTGCACTTCCTTCTTAAGGTTCTTATTCCGGATATTGGTATTTAAGCATGAAAAACTGGCAGTTTAGAGGCCTCACCCCCAGGGTAACTGAGAAGTATTTTTACCAAATTGGTCTAGGACTCTGTTCTTCTTGTCATTTGGTAGGGGGTTTCTGAATCAATGTCGCTAAGCCCCTTAGTGGAATCCGGAAACACTACTGCTGGATCTTCCACTATATTCTTAAAGAAGTGTTTGTGGGATTCAATAACCCTGTAGATGTGATCAAGCTTCCTGTGGGTGAGTGGTGTTGGAATTTAGGTTACAAAGATGTATCTTGAAACTCATAATCCAGGATTTCATGAGCTGGAAGGCTTGCCAGAGGTCTAGGGTTCTGGAAGACCTAGAAACTGTATAAATCTGATCCTGCCCTGATAGCAAATGAAAGATTGTTTCATCCTGTGTAGGGTAACCACAAAAAGAGGTCATTATGTAGTAAAGATGAGGCTAGGTTGTCTTCTTACTTCAAAATCCACATAGGAGCCAGGAGGGATCTTGTCAACATAAGCTAATTCTTCCTTCTCTAAATCTGTGGAATCAGAGCTCTGCTGAAGGGAAGTTTTTCCCTTTCTTTTAACAGAAGAAGTTCCAGGAGCAGGGTCTTTCTCAGAAAGTGGCTGTCTGGATTTCATGAAATCCATAAAACCTTGAGCCAGTCTGAAAAAGTCCCACATAGAAACCTCAAAGTTTTGGGGTTGAGGCCCAGGCATTGGATGTTGGGGTGACCCAAAAGCCAGTCACTTTGACTTTGAAGGTTTGTGTCTTTGTATGGGGTGATTTCAGAATATAAGTCTTCTGTGTCAATGCAGTCTGAATCCGGTCCCCTATAACCTCTTGACATACAGTGATGCTGGAGATGTCTTCCTCCTCTGTAATTAGCACTCTAGTATCAGAAGCCAGGGCCTGCAAAGTATCTCTGGAAGCAACTGATACCAGCAATGTCTCAGTCCAAACAGACACTGGAACTGGAATAGTTTTTTTGCACTATAATAGTTGCCATCCCATACATCTAAAAGGAGGGATAGTCAAGGGGGTTTGTCAGACTGGCTCGAATGATTTCAGATGATAGTTTTGGCAAGAAATGTAAATATTTAGTGGAGTTGTTTGGTGGTAGGAGGTATTCTAGACTTAGTCATTGGAATTTTAGGAGACGTTTTGGACAAAAGAAAGGAAGGAATTATAATGCCCATACTTGGATATAATCAATTGTTTAATGGAGCTGACAAGAGGGAGAAATATGACAAGAATTTTTCTTGCTCTTTTATCACCACCTACACATAAGAGCACAACTGGAAACTTTCTAATGTTTTGATGGGTTAAATTAACTGGTGGGACATAAGCCATGGATGGTATTTAAGGGAGGGAGATCCCTAAAAGAAATATTGGAGAGTGGAAATCAGATGGGGGATTTGAGTAATAAGGAAATGGTACATTCAAATGTGGGTCTTGTACCCAGTGCAAGTACATTTTGGAAGCAGAAGAGGTAAAAGTGAATAAGGAGATTGTATATACTTCCTTCCATTCTACTTGCAAGTCTATGGGTTTTATTTATCTCACCATGGGTAGGAAATGTGAGGGTTTTTATGTTCGGAAAACAACTCGGAGATTTAAAGATAGAATTTATGAGTATTTGAACGATATAAAAACAGACAACTGAATAATTTATTATATAAACATGCGGTGAAGTGCCCTGATCATGAATTCCTTTTTTTGGTCGGACACAGTGTAGAAAAACTCCCTAGGTGGTCCATGGGCTGATTTAATCGAACGTAAAGAAGGCTTATGTCAACTCAAGCTGAATGCCTGTGCACCACCAGGTTTAAATGAATTTGTATTCATTTCCAGTATTTTAAAGCTTGTGCCTACAAAGTTTGAATCAGTTTTTTAAAACAGTTTAGATTTATATATATTAATATATTAACATTTTTTGCATATGATATATTTTTTAAAAATGTGTTGAACTTATTTTATGTGTTTTGATGTCTTGTTAATTAATGGACTAAAGTTATTGGTGTTTTAAACCATGTGATTTTTGAGGGAGGGGTACTTAAAATGTGCTGTGAACATTGTTAATGGATTCTGATGAAGTTTTGTTACACACTTAATGAAAGCGCTTAATCCTATAATAAAATCCGGTTGCTGTGACAGTGCCTCTCTGCGCTTCATTTGTATCATTGTTGGGTTCTTAGTTTTTGGTTTTGGCAGACACTGGAACTGCCAGTGGCATGGCAGCCTCTTGACAGGTAACACTAGAGGGCTCAGTCATAGCAGAAATCCTCAGTGGAGGTGGCGGAGGCGCCATACTACTCTGTACCATTTTCAGTCTAGGTGGACTATCTGACAATGAAATTGTGCCATCAGATTCTCTAACCTTTTTTCTTTCAGATGCTTTTCATTATTTATTTTTATGAATTTAGAGGAGGAGCCAGCAGATGCCATAATGTGTTGAGGCCAAACACAGGACACAGATGACTTGGCCCTATGTTTAATTGTATGAGCATTAAAATAAACACAATGGAAACAACTGGGCTCATTGTGTTCTGGAGCTAGCCAGAAAAGGCAGACAGAAGTACATCTGAGGAATTTGCTTTCTGCACTCAAAACAATGATGAATTTTCTCTGACATCTATAAGATAATATATGAGGAAAAAACAAGGAAAAAACCTTCTCCAATACAGCTTTTCTAATCCTGTAGTCTTCAGGCTAACCAGACATATTAGCAATATATAAACATTGACAATGGCAAGTGGAGTTCAGAAGCAACAGTCTGACTACCACTTTTGCTAACAGCATCCTGATATCAGAAGGGGAGGGTGTCTGTCAGGACAATGGGAAGTTGAGCCAGAGGGTTCAAAAGGAACTTCTTCATGGGCAGTAAGAACAGTGGTTACAAGGGACTGTTTCCATTACCATGGAAAATGTGACTCATTAGCTACAATGAGAGAAGACTTCATTATCAGGTAATTTGCATGTCCCTGAATTGCCTGTAATTATTGTGAGTGAAAATCAGCATTTTCTTGCAGTAGTCACCACTGGAGGCCCATGCATAATGATGAAACACACACACACACACACACACACACACACACACACACACACACACACACACACACACACACACACACACACACACACACACACACACACACACACACACACACACACACACACACACACACGCGCACACACGCACACATATGTGGGCATGTGCAGACGCGCGCGCGCGCACACACACACACATACACACACACACACAGACACACACACACACACACACACACACACACACATACACACACACACACAGACACACACACACACGCACACACACGTCTGCGAGCATACCTCTTACCTGTCTTTGAGTTGACAGAATGTTTCTGATGTCTCCTCTTATTTTGTCTTGCCCTCATAACTCACAGATCCTTATAATTAGTCAATAATGCCAGACATTAAACTTTTATACAGCTTATTGTTTGTAAAGTGCATCATTTTACTAGACCCGCTCCTCTATTAAAATTTTAAGTATGCCCTAGTAATAGTTAAAAGCTGTCCTTGATTTTACAGAACCCTTTTGATATTGTCTCTTACACATGCCCTATCCATCATAACTCATGGGCCACTGCTGTCAGGGAATAATGCCAGACATTAGAGTGTCACACTTCTTATAGTGTAAAAAATATACTCTAACACAAGCCCTCCTCAGTTACTAAGTTGAGTCTGGCTTGTCAAGCTGCTTTCTGTGCCAAGGGTGCAAGGTTTACCCCCCCCCCAACACACATACATGCACACCCTTTTACTTTAACTTGTTTTTTTTTTTTTGAGGTAATGTGTCATGAGTGTCTCTGATGGTGCAGATGACTAACATTCTGCTAAGGAGATGGGTGTCTCCCAAGAGTACAGGGTTTGAAATTCATATCCTCTCCTTTTTACTTTACTGCAGAGGGCTAACACTCTGCTAAAGAGCTGTTTGTGAATGCCAACAAGGCTTTGGGACATGATATAAAGTATATCCCTGGTGTCTAGTGTACCCTTCACTCCACATATTTTGTGCTAAAAAAATTCTATTATCATTTTAAATGCTTTTAAGGCATCCCGACTGTCTAGTGTTCTCATCACTGCATGCCTTTTGTGCAGAAAAACTTGTTGTATTATCTTTTTAAACAACTTTAGGGGATGATGAAAAGAGTATCCCTGGGGTCTGGTGCATGATGGAAAGAGTATCCCTGGGGTCTGGTGCATGATGGAAAGAGTATCCCTGGGGTCTGGTGCATGATGGAAAGAGTATCCCTGGGGTCTGGTGCATGATGGAAAGAGTATCCCTGGGGTATGGCGCATGATGGAAAGAGTATCCCTGGGGTCTGGTGCATGATGGAAAGAGTATCGCTGGGGTTTGGTGCATGATGGAAAGAATATCCCTGGGGTCTGGTGCATGATGGAAAGAGTATCCCTGGGGTCTGGTGCATGATGGAAAGAGTATTGCTGGGGTCTGGTGCATGATGGAAAGAGTATCGCTGGAGTCTGGTGCATGATGGAAAGAGTATCCCTGGGGTCTGGTGCATGATGGAAAGAGTATCCCTGGGGTCTGGTGCATGATGGAAAGAGTATCGCTGGGGTCTGGTGCATGATGGAAAGAGTATCGCTGGGGTCTGGTGCATGATGTAAAGAGTATCCCTGGTGTTTGTTGCATGATGGAAAGAGTATGCCTGGGGTCTGGTGCATGATGGAAAGAGTATCCCTGGGGTCTGATGCATGATGGAAAGAGTATCCCTGGGGTCTGGTGCATGATGGAAAGAGTATTGCTGGGGTCTGGTGCATGATGGAAAGAGTATCCCTGGGGTCTGGTGCATGAGGGAAAGAGTATCCCTGGGGTCTGGTGCATGATGGAAAGAGTATCCCTGGGGTCTGGTGCATGATGGAAAGAGAATCGCTGGGGTCTGGTGCATGATGGAAAGAGTATCCCTGGGATCTGGTGCATGATGGAAAGAGTATCCCTGGGGTCTGGTGCATGATGGAAAGAGTATCGCTGGGGTCTGGTACATGATGGAAAGAGTATCCCTGGGATCTGGTGCATGATGGAAAGAGTATCCCTGGGGTCTGGTGCATGATGGAAAGAGTATCCCTGGGGTCTGGTACATGATGGAAAGAGTATCCCTGGGGTCTGGTGCATAATGGAAAGAGTATCCATGGGGTCTGGTGCATGATGGAAAGAGTATTGCTGGGGTCTGGTGCATGATGGAAAGAGTATCCCTGGGGTCTGGTGCATGATTGAAAGAGTATTGCTGGGGTCTGGTGCATGATGGAAAGAGTATCGCTGGGGTCTGGTGCATGATGGAAAGAGTATCCCTGGGGTCTGGTGCATGATGGAAAGAGTATCCCTGGGGTCTGGTGCATGATGGAAAGAGTATCCCTGGGGTCTGGTGCATGATGGAAAGAGTATCCCTGGGGTCTGGTGCATGATGGAAAGAGTATCCCTGGGGTCTGGTGCATGATGGAAAGAGTATCGCTGGGGTATGGTGCATGATGGAAAGAGTATCCCTGGTGTCTGGTGCACGATGGAAAGAGTATTGCTGGGATCTGGTGCATGATGGAAAGAGTATCGCTGGGGTCTGGTGCATGATGGAAAGAGTATCGCTGGGGTCTGGTGCATGATGGAAAGAGTATCCCTGGGGTCTGGTGCATGATGGAAAGAGTATCCCTGGGGTCTGGTACATGATGGAAAGAGTATCCCTGGGGTCTGGTGCATGATGAAAAGAGTATCCCTTGGGTCTGGTGCATGATGGAAAGAGTATTGCTGGGGTCTGATGCATGATGAAAAGAATATTGCTGGGGTCTGGTGCATGATGGAAAGAGTATCCCTGGTGTCTGGTGCATGATGGAAAGACCCCCCCCCCACACACACACACACACTCATGCCTCTACATGTGTTCACACATGCAGCCACACACACATACATATGTATACACCCCCATGCCTACCTTGCCAGAAAACTCCCTGGCATTTACCTCAAACATGGTCTTATCCACTGTAAGTAATGGATAAATGCAAACTTAACCATGTTCAATAACATGGTCTGCCAAGGCACCTTACACAGATGAGCAATTCAAATTAGTCAGATGTGTAAATGCTTTACCACAGGGGGATAGCACATGGCTAATTGGCACAAGTCACTCTCCTGGAATGTCTCATTATCATTTGCAGTAGGCTGCAGAGACAGCCAACACTGTGCTGTACCATTTCCTGGTACAGCACTGCCATAGGGCTGCCTCTGAATTGGAGATGGTTACTGTAAATAGTAAATGGGCGTACCTGCCACAGTAACATTTCTGAACTCTGGTATTCAGACTGGCCTTGGGCTGTTGCATGTAAGAAATCCCAAGAGTCTGTACTGCAACAATGAACTACGAAGAACATATGAAGGTTTTAAATATAAATCTGCTTTAAATCAGTTAATTCTCAATAATACAGCCTGATGAAAGAAAGAGGCATGGGGTAAAACACAACCAAAACAAAATCTGATTGAAAATCCAAAATCCAGAACTATTGAAACTAGAATCTTGTAGCCAGTGCCATCAAAGTCACTCTGAAGATTTTTATGGTAGGGCAAACCCAAATCCTGCTTAGCAAGCAGTACATTATTAGAATAATAATCAGAGTCATCAGCCTTGGAAAATACAGTGTGCTAAGTGCTCCAAATGCCTGCAGCATCAGTCATGTGTGTGTTCCTGGAGGCAGAGCTGTTTGATACCGTTTAACAATGTTGTGACGGCATAAAGTGCAGAAGCCTAAGTTACAAGACAGTAGCACTATAATACACAATCGTTGAGTAAAGTCAGAAAAAGATTAACATTGTTATAGCTATATTTCTTAAAATAACTATAGCTATAATGTGTACTGGCCATTGTCTGGGAGTTGGCGAAATTTAAATTTGTTTGGAACTGTTGACAAAGCAATGGCAATCTGCCCAAGAGGAAAAGTATACACTAAAATCTTAGGAGAAGAATATGGGTTTTGATGAGAGATTTCTTTTCTTCTACATATTGCTGGTCAGAACCATTTAGTAAGCAATACCAGAGTGACATGTAGAAGAATTTGTCACTTAGAGAATGACAGATTTACATCTATGTTTTTGTACAATCAGCCGTGAGATCTTACTCTTTGTGTTGTAGCAGCTGACCCAAAGTACCTGATGATGTTTCATTGGTGCATTGGTCCCTTGTTGTGCCACAGACATAGTGTGTGAGGTCATAATGGCAAGAATATATTACAATAGGTCCCCTTACAAGGATCCATCTGTTCATAATGAGCCTCACTTCTCCTAAACAACCCTTACCAATACATAATGAAACTACTACACCTTAAATGTTTTTCTGTTTCTTTCTTCTAATGCTTTGAGAAAATATTCCCAAGTTTATTTCTTCTGACTGTGCTGCACTAAATGTGTAGTTCACACTAGTTTAAAATAAACTGTGATATTTTGTCCATGGTAACACACATTGTAAATGTCTTCTCCATGAAGTGGCTCCCAATAAAGGGACATGTTTTCAATTTTTAAACTCCCGAACTTAAACTACTGACCTGCTCTGGCATTCTTGCTGACCACAAAAGTTCTGCCTTATGGAATTTGGTCCACTGAGGGGAGGGACTTCCAATCACACTACCCAGCTACCAGCCCTGATCTTGGAAAATTACCTTTTTCCACCACTGGGCACACTGCCTGAGAAAGTCTTACTCCAGGCACAGAAATATTGCACTAAAGGATTTTGAAAGATGACTATTTCTCTTTGGAAGACAAAGGGACAGAATAAAGATGTTTGGAAAGACAAACCTAAGCTTGTCGGCAAACCTTTCTGCTATCACTGATGCTTCCTACTTGAGTTCATCTACGTTAACTTTACTCTTTCATCTCTAACTTCACCTTTGCTTTGCTGTCTTTCCAAACCATGTAATTATAACTCATTTCTCACCTAACCTCTCTTTCACCTGCCATTAATATTCTGAATGCTTCATAGGTTCATAGGTTCATACTAGGCTATCTGCCTTAGGGCATTTACAAGCCTAGCCAGAGTGTGTTTGGCTTTCGCCACCCTTTGGAATGAGTTTACTGTGCCCTTTTTAAGGTTGTGTTTACTGTGCCTCTGTCTAGTAGTGACACAGAAGTGATCCCTGGGGTAAACCTACGATCTCCCATCCACTCGTCAAGATTTTTCTTGAAGAGAGTCAGTGAGGGGCTCTGCCTAACATGGACTGGGATTCTATTCCAGAGTGAAGGGAGCCTCTGGGTTATGAATCTGTCCCTCCAGCATGTCCTATTTATTTCTGTGCTGAGGTTCAAGTCACTCGATCGCGTAGCTCTAAGGGATTTGGATTTTCTGAGGTGGAGCATGTCCATTAATTCAGGGTTGGACATAGCTTTGTACGTCAGGCATAGATCGCCTCTGAGTAGGTGGTATGCAACTGAGTTGAGCTGGAGTTTCTTTAGCCGAGCAGCATATAGCATCTGTTTGAGTCCCTTGATCCTCTTAGTGAGGTACTTTTGGGGTCTTTCTAGTTGCTGCAGGTGTCGGGTAAGGTACATCCCAAATGGGGCATTGTACTCAATTATGGGCCTGATGAGGGATGAGTAAAGGGGCACAATGACCTCCCTTGATCTAGATGTGAATCCTTTCATGATACGGTGGGCTATATAGAAGGTCTTCCTAACCACTTTGGCAATGTGGTTGTCAAAGGAGAGGTTACTATCAACTTGGGTCCCCAGGTCCCTAATTACTTCTTCTGTACTTAATGGATTATCTCCTATGTGGTAATTTGTGGGCACTTTGTTTTTGCCAAAGGGTATAACTATACACTTTTTGGCATTTAGTTTAAGGCCATGGCTCTGGCACCAGTTATCCGTCTCTATGAGACCCTTTTGGAAGATGCTTGTATCAGCTGGAGAGTCAATTATGGCGCCCAGTTTGCAGTCATCTGCGAACTTGGTCAGCCACAGTCCTCCCGTGTTAGCCTGTACCTCAGAAAAATATATTCCGAATAAGAGAGGTCCCAGGACTGAGCGCTGTGGGACGCCACTTGTAACTGGTTTAAAGTCTGACATGGATCCAGCAATTCTGACCATGTGGGTTCTGTCCTTGAGCCAGTTTGCAACCCATCTTATGACATAGGGGTTTACATTTAGGCTGGAGAGTTTGTCTATGATGCCTGAGTGGGGTATTGTGTCATAGGTTCATAGGTTCATAGGTTCATACTAGGCTATCTGCCCGAGGGCATTTACAAGCCTAGCCCATAGTTTTGTGGCTTACGCCACCCCTTTAGTATGGGGAACTATACCCATTATTTTGCTGTGCCTCTGTTGAGCAGTGACACTGAGGTAATCCCTGGGGTATATCTGCGATCTCCCATCCATTGGTCAAGATTTCTCTTGAACAAGGCCAGCGAGGTGCTCTGCCTCACATATACCGGGATTTTGTTCCACAGCATAGGTATCTTTGGGTGATGAATCTATCCCTCCAGCACGTCCTATTAATAGCCGTGTCGAGGTTTAAGTCTCCCGCCCTTGTGGCTCTGATGGATCTAGATTTTTGAGGTGAAGCATATTCATCAAATCTGGGTTTGACATGGCCTTGTATGTTAGGCAAAGGTCACCTCTGAGCAAGCGGTAAGTGACTGAATAGAGCTGGAGTTCTTTCAGTCGGGCAGCATAGGACAGATGTTTGAGACCCTTTATCCTTTTGGTGAGGAACTTTTGTGGCCTCTCCAGCTGCTGCAAGTGTCGGGTCAGATACATTCCGAATGGGGCATTGTACTCAATCATTGGTCTGATGAGTGATGAGTATAGGGAGACTATGACCTCCCTTGATCTAGATGAGAATCCCTTCATGATAAGGTGGGCAATGTAGAAGGTCTTCCTAACTACTTTAGCTACATGGGTGTCGAATGACAGACTACTATCAACCTGGGTCCCCAGGTCAAAGGCTTTTGCAAGGTCTAGGTAGGCTGTGTGGACCACCTTACCATCATCAATGGCCTTGGTGACTGTTTCAAAGAAATCTACCAGGTTCAGGAGGCAGGATCTGCCCTTGACAAAGCCGAATTGGGAAGGATCCAGTGTCTGTAGGTTCCCAATTTCTTTGTTTATCAGCTCCATAATGATCCTCTCCATAGCTTTGCAGACCAGGCTAGTCAGGCTTATGGGGCGGTAGTTTCCAGGGTCCGTAGAGGCGCCTCCTTTGTGGAGTCAGACTACTGTTGCTGTACGCCATTCTTTGGGTACATATCCTGTAGTAAGGCTAAGATTGAATAGCAGCTTTATGTGAGGGTATAGCTCTACTTGGAGTTCATGTAGCACGCAGCTCGGGACACCGTCAGGTCCCATTGATGCTGTGTTTTTTGCTTTGGAGACGGCGGCTGTCACCTGGGCATCTGAGATTTCAGGGAGGCAACACTCTGCTGGGATAGATATTTGTCCTTTAGGGGGGGGAGGGGGGAGTTTGCACTGAACCTGTCTGCCAGGATGTTGGCAATGTCTGAGGGTTCAGTGTATTTTTTGTTATTATGGACTAACTCTGAGCTTAACTGGGAGTTGCCACCCAGGTTTCTAACATAACTAAAGAAAGCCTTATGATTATCTTTTGTTGCTTGTGCAATTTTTCTCTCGAAAGTGGCCTTGGATGTTTTTATGAGGGATCGTAGTTTTTTGCTAGTACTGATCAGAGATGCCTTCCCTTTTAGGGATTTTGCTCTATCATGTAGTAGCTTCCTCCTTCTGTTGTATAGCTTATTTATGGCTGGGGTCCACCAGACAGGACACCTGCCTTTGGGGGAATGGGTCTTGGTTTTATTTGGGATTGCATGATCCATGCATTCCTGAAGGTGTCCATAGAATGCGTTTGTAAAGGATTCAGCAGATAGGACCATGATTTCCACTGGCCTGGGGGCCTTGAAAGATTCCACTTTGGTTTTAAGAAGTGTAAAGTTAGCTTTTGAGAAGTTCTTCACTGTGGTCTTTTGTGCTGGGTGTGGGGGCGGGATGTGGATTTCTAGTGAAATTAATTTATCGTCCGATCTTACCAATGAGGGGTATACTTCTGGTATGGAACATTGTGTTCCCATGTTGGTGATGATCAGATCTAGTATGTTTTCCCCTCTTGTGGGAGTGGTGACCAATTGTTCCATAGCATTTGAGTTTATGAATTCTATGAACCTCTGGGCTAGGGTGTTGGGGCTTGAGTAATGCTCCCAGTCTAAGTTTGGATAGTTGAAGTCCCCCAATATGATGGTGTTTGGAGAGACCTTCATATTCTCCGGTGTCTTCAGGAAGGCCAAGTGGGGTTCCTGAGTTTGAGATGGTGGTCTGTAGCATGCTACAAACTGAAAGGCGGTTTTGCCCACTGTTAGTTGCACATGGATGGTCTCTGATGCTTCGTGCACTGCCACTAACCTGGAGGTGTGGGTGTCCTTGATGAATATGGATACTCCCCCTCCTTTTGTGATTCGGTCTGAGTTTTGGGGCCGAAAAGCATGATATGAGGTATAACCTGGTAGTGCTGGGGTGCTTTCAGGAGCCTTGAACCAGGTTTCTGTCACTGCACAGACATCAATGTTGTCCATACTGAGGAGGGCTTTGAGAGCGTGCATCTTGAGGTTTAGGCTTCTGGTGTTGAGCAGCATTACCCTTAGTTTCTTTCTACTTGTGTTGTCTAAGGAGGTGGGTTTGTCTTTTGAGCCTTGCCTAAAAAAGGCACTATGGGGGTGGCAAGAGCCTTTGCCAATATCCGAAAGCCCAGGAGTGACAGGTGCAACCTGTCCCTTGCGAAGCAACATGGCTTGTCGAGCATGTCATCCCAAGCAGACAGATACTGGATCCCCTTTGAATGACACCAATACTTTAGCCAATTGTTAAAATTGATCATTTTGTCTTTATACTGACGCATCATTCTTGGTGAGGGTAAGATGCTGCTCAAGGTCAGGGTCATACCGGCCTAGGCTACATGATCAGACAGCTCCTCTATGTCTCTTTTAATGTAGTCCAGGGAGGTACGTCTCAGGTCATTCACACCAGCATGGACAATGACTGAGTCATATTTGTACTTGCTTTGGAGTGACCTGAGTGCATGTGTTATGTGGCGGATTCTAGTGCCTGACAGGTAGCTCACTCTGACCTTTTCTTTGTTCAGCCTGGTGAGCAGGACGTCAGTGTGTCTGACTATAGAGTCACCTATTACAAGTGTATCAGGTAAGTTGTTGAGCTTTAAGGGTTGGGAGGGTGGCCTAATGGTTAAGGTGTTTGCCTTACAAACACAAGGTACAGGGTTTGAATCTCACAGGGGACAACTGGCTAGGCTTAAAATGGCTCACAAGGGCAGTTAGCCTAGTACTAACCTATGAACCTAAGGGCTGTGACTGACTTTGTGAGCTATGTCTTGCCTGTGTTTTGTTTTGGGGTAGCGGTCACTTGGGTGTCTGCTTTGGAGGTCTCTGCTGTTTTGGCAGATTTTTTTTTAGAGCCTCCGAGTATGTTTTTGTGTGATTATGTGTTTGGACTGCAGTTGTGGTAGGACTATGTGAGACTGGATTTGTGGTGTGTGTGTGGTTACCTTCCCCTCCTGACTCGTTACGCTAGTACTGAGTCGAGAGAGCTCAGTCTCCAGTTTGGCTATATGGTTGCATCTCTCACATATATTTGTACTTGTTGGGAGGAGGAGAGGGTTGTCTGTGTACATGAGGCAGTTGGAACATTGCCTCAAGATTCCCAGATTCACCAGCTGGACTGGAGAGGAAACCAGTAACTGACCTTTGGACATGCTAGAATAGTATAGGGAACTCCTTTGCAACTGAATCAGAAAGGACCAATAGGGGATAAAGTACTCAAGTGGAGTATATGAGGATGAAGTGCTTATTTAGATTATTAGTGCTTAACTTATAGAAATTGCTTATATGAGCAAGTGCAGGGTTTTAGATTTAGAATAGAGTGTTTAATTTGAGAGTTAGAGCAGTTCCAAGGGAAAAAGTGAAGAGTAGACTTTGTGGAGCCGGGAATAGTTTAAACCTGGTTAACCAGTGCTGCCCGATGTGCAAAATCGCTCAAAGCCATGCTAAGCGATTTTTATACCAGGGAGAACAAAAGGATAGAAATTAGCCCAATATGGCCAATGAGCTACAAGTTGCTGGGCTGGGACCACTTGTACAGGGACAGATAGGCTGCTCAGAGTTCCCTCTCTCACAGTGAACAAGGAAGCCACCTAACTATTCAAGTATGATATGGGCAACACAGGAACCTTAAACACAGTCCTGGATTCAGCAAAGCCGGAAAACCAGACTAAACTAGTACAGAAAGGCGGGAAAGCAGAGAGATTATTTTTTTTGTATTTTTCTTTTTTCACAGATAACAGAAATGCAGCAACTTAAATAACTCTAAATACACAGAGGAGGCTAGCGCACTTGAGTGTGTAGCCTACAACTATGTTACAGATATACAAGCAAAAATGACAAACTGTAGCTTTGTAAAGTGCAGCAATGAATCTTAAGTACAGTGAGCAATGCAGATATCAGTAGGGTTCTACAGAAGCACTGAATAACCACTTTTTCGGCGGAATTAGCGTTTCAGGGATACAACAAGAAAGAATCAATACCTAAACACTTCCAAAGTCTCTCTTTGTCTTTCAGATGCTTGTAGGACTCTGCAGGGCACCACGAGGAGCTTTGCTGAGCTGTATACAAGTGCAAAAACCGCACTAAGCGATTTTTATACCAGGGAGAACAAAAGGATAGAAATTAGCCCAATATGGCCAATGAGCTACAAGTTGCTGGGCTGGGACCACTCATACAGGGACATAGGCTGCTCAGAGCTCCCTCCCTCACAGCGAACAAGGAAGCCACCTAACTATTCAAGCATGATATGGGCAACACAGGAACCTCAACCACAGTCCTGGATTCAGCAAAGCCTGAAAACCGGACTAGACTAGTACAGAAAGGCGGGAAAGCAGGGAGATTATTTTTTTTGTATTTTTCTTTTTTCACAGATAACAGAAATGCAGCAACTTAAATAACTCTAAATACACAGAGGAGGCTAGCGCACTTGAGTGTGTAGCCTACAACTATGTTACAGATATACAAGCAAAAACGACAAACAGTAACTTTTTAAAGTGCAACAATGAATTTTAAGTACAGTAAGTGATGCAGATATCAGTAGGGTTCCACAGAAGCACTGAATAACCGCATTTTTGGCGGAATTAGCATTTCAGGGATACAACAAGAAAGAATCAATACTTAAACACTTCCAAAGTCTCTCTTTGTCTCTCGGCCGCTTGTAGGACTCTGCAGGGCACCACGAGGAGCTTTGCTGAGCTGTATACAAGTGCAAAAACCGCGCTAAGCGATTTTTATACCAGGGAGAACAAAAGGATAGAAATTAGCCCAATATGGCCAATGAGCTACAAGTTGCTGGGCTGGGACCACTTGTACAGGGACAGATAGGCTGCTCAGAGTTCCCTCTCTCACAGTGAACAAGGAAGCCACCTAACTATTCAAGCATGATATGGGCAACACAGGAAACTCAACCACAGTCCTGGATTCAGCAAAGCCTGAAAACTGGACTAGACTAGTACAGAAAGGCGGGAAAGCAGGGAGATTATTTTTTTGTATTTTTTTTTTTTCACAGATAACAGAAATGCAGCAACTTAAATAACTCTAAATACACAGAGGAGGCTAGCGCACTTGAGTGTGTAGCCTACAACTATGTTACAGATATACAAGCAAAAACGACAAACAGTAACTTTTTTAAAGTGCAACAATGAATTTTAAGTACAGTAAGCGATGCAGATATCAGTAGGGTTCCACAGAAGCACTGAATAACCAAGTTTTTGGTGAAATTTGCATTTCAGGGATACAACAAGAAAGAATCAATACTTAAACACTTCCAAAGTCTCTCTTTGTCTCTCGGCCACTTGTAGGACTCTGCAGGGCACCACGAGGAGCTTTGCTGGGCTGTATACAAGTGCAAAATCTGTGCTAAGCGATTTTTATACCAGGGAGAACAAAAGGATAGAAATTAGTCCAATATGGCCAATGAGCTACAAGTTGCTGGGCTGGGACCACTCGTACAGGGACAGATAGGCTGCTCAGAGCTCCCTCCCTCACAGCGAACAAGGAAGCCACCTAACTATTCAAGCATGATATGGGCAACACAGGTACCTCAACCACAGTCCTGGATTCAGCAAAGCCTGAAAACCGGACTAGACTAGTACAGAAAGGAGGGAAAGCAGAGAGATTTTTTTTTGCATTTTTCTTTTTTAACAGATAACAGAAATGCAGCAACTTAAATAACTCTAAATAGACAGAGGAGGCTAGCGCACTTGAGTGTGTAGCCTACAACTATGTTACAGATATACAAGCAAAAATGACAAACAGTAAAATTTTAAAGTGTAACAGTGAATTTTAAGTACAGTGAGCAATGCAGATATCAGTAGGGTTCCACAGAAGCACTGAATAACCGCGTTTTGGCGGAATTCGCGTTTCAGGGAAACAACAAGAAAAAATCAATACTTAAACACTTTCAAAGTCTCTCGGCTGCTTGTAGGACTCTGCAGGGCACCACGAGGAGCTTTGCTGAGCTGTATACAAGCACAAAAGCCGCGCTAAGCAATTTTTATACCAGGGAGAACAAAAGGATAGAAATTAGCCCAATATGGCCAATGAGCTACAAGTTGCTGGGCTGGGACCACTCGTACAGGGACAGATAGGCTGCTCAGAGTTCCCTCTCTCACAGTGAACAAGGAAGCCACCTAACTATTCAAGCATGATATGGGCAACACAGGAACCTTAACCACAGTCCTGGATTCAGCAAAGCCTGAAAACTGGACTAGACTAGTACAGAAAGGCGGGAAAGCAGGGAGATTATTTTTTTGTATTTTTTCTTTTTTCACAGATAACAGAAATGCAGCAACTTAAATAACTCTAAATACACAGAGGAGGCTAGCGCACTTGAGTGTGTAGCCTACAACTATGTTACAGATATACAAGCAAAAACGACAAACAGTAACTTTTAAAGTGCAACAATGAATTTTAAGTACAGTAAGCAATGCAGATATCAGTAGGGTTCCACAGAAGCACTGAATAACCGCATTTTTGGCGGAATTAGCATTTCAGGGATACAACAAGAAAGAATCAATACTTAAACACTTCCAAAGTCTCTCTTTGTCTCTCGGCCGCTTGTAGGACTCTGCAGGGCACCACGAGGAGCTTTGCTGAGCTGTATACAAGCGCAAAAACCACGCTAAGTGATTTTTATACCAGGGAGAACAAAAGGATAGAAATTAGCCCAATATGGCCAATGAGCTACAAGTTGCTGGGCTGGGACCACTCGTACAGGGACAGATAGGCTGCTCAGAGTTCCCTCTCACACAGTGAACAAGGAAGCCACCTAACTATTCAAGTATGATATGGGCAACACAGGAACCTTAACCACAGTCCTGGATTCAGCAAAGCCTGAAAACCGGACTAGACTAGTACAGAAAGGTGGGAAAGCAGGGAGATTATTTTTTTGTATTTTTTTTTTCACAGATAACAGAAATGCAGCAACTTAAATAACTCTAAATACACAGAGGAGGCTAGCGCACTTGAGTGTGTAGCCTACAACTATGTTACAGATATACAAGGAAAAGCGACAAACAGTAACTTTTTAAAGTGCAACAATGAATTTTAAGTACAGTAAGCAATGCAGATATCAGTAGGGTTCCACAGAAGCACTGAATAACCGTGTTTTTGGTGAAATTCGCGTTTCAGGGATACAACAAGAAAGAATCAATACTTAAACACTTCCAAAGTCTCTCTTTGTCTCTCGGCCACTTGTAGGACTCTGCAGGGCACCACAAGGAGCTTTGCTGAGCTGTATACAAGTGCAAAAACCGTGCTAAGTGATTTTTATACCAGGGAGAACAAAAGGATAGAAATTAGCCCAATATGGCCAATGAGCTACAAGTTGCTGGGCTGGGACCACTCATACAGGGACAGATAGGCTGCTCAGAGTTCCCTCTCACAGTGAACAAGGAAGCCACCTAACTATTCAAGTATGATATGGGCAACACAGGAACCTTAACCACAGTCCTGGATTCAGCAAAGCCTGAAAACCGGACTAGACTAGTACAGAAAGGCAGGAAAGCAGGGAGATTATTTTTTTGTAGTTTTTCTTTTTCACAGATAACAGAAATGCAGCAACTTAAATAACTCTAAATACACAGAGGAGGCTAGCGCACTTGAGTGTGTAGCCTACAACTATGTTACAGATATACAAGCAAAAACGACAAACAGTAACTTTTTAAAGTGCAACAATGAATTTTAAGTACAGTAAGTGATGCAGATATCAGTAGGGTTCCACAGAAGCACTGAATAACCGCGTTTTCGGCGGAATTAGCGTTTCAGGGATACAACAAGAAAGAATCAATACTTAAACACTTCCAAAGTCTCTCTTTGTCTCTCGGCCGCTTGTAGGACTCTGCAGGGCACCACGAGGAGCTTTGCTGAGCTGTATACAAGTGCAAAAACTGCACTAAGTGATTTTTATACCAGGGAGAACAAAAGGATAGAAATTAGCCCAATATGGCCAATGAGCTACAAGTTGCTGGGCTGGGACCACTCGTACAGGGACAGATAGGCTGCTCAGAGTTCCCTCTCTCACAGTGAACAAGGAAGCCACCTAACTATTCAAGCATGATATGGGCAACACAGGAACCTCAACCACAGTCCTGGATTCAGCAAAGCCTGAAAACCAGACTAGACTAGTACAGAAAGGCGGGAAAGCAGGGAGATTATTTTTTTGTATTTTTTTTTTTCACAGATAACAGAAATGCAGCAACTTAAATAACTCTAAATACACAGAGGAGGCTAGCGCACTTGAGTGTGTAGCCTACAACTATGTTACAGATATACAAGCAAAAATGACAAACAGTAACTTTTAAAGTGCAACAATGAATTTTAAGTACAGTAAGCAATGCAGATATCAGTAGGGTTCCACAGAAGCACTGAATAACTGCATTTTTGGTGGAATTAGCATTTCAGGGATACAACAAGAAAGAATCAATACTTAAACACTTCCAAAGTCTCTCTTTGTCTCTCGGCCGCTTGTAGGACTCTGCAGGGCACCACGAGGAGCTTTGCTGAGCTGTATACAAGCACAAAAACCGCGCTAAGCGATTTTTATACCAGGGAGAACAAAAGGATAGAAATTAGCCCAATATGGCCAATGAGCTACAAGTTGCTGGGCTGGGACCACTCGTACAGGGACAGATAGGCTGCTCAGAGTTCCCTCTCTCACAGTGAACAAGGAAGCCACCTAACTATTCAAGTATGATATGGGCAACACAGGAACCTTAACCACAGTCCTGGATTCAGCAAAGCCTGAAAACCGGACTAGACTAGTACAGAAAGGCGGGAAAGCAGGGAGATTATTTTTTGTATTTTTCTTTTTTCACAGATAACAGAAATGCAGCAACTTAAATAACTCTAAATACACAGAGGAGGCTAGCGCACTTGAGTGTGTAGCCTACAACTATGTTACAGATATACAGGCAAAAATGACAAACAGTAACTTTTAAAAGTGCAACAATGAATTTTAAGTACAGTAAGCGATGCAGATATCAGTATGGTTCCACAGAAGCACTGAATAACCGTGTTTTTGGTGGAATTAGCATTTCAGGGATACAACAAGAAAGAATCAATACTTAAACACTTCCAAAGTCTCTCTTTGTCTCTCGGCTGCTTGTAGGACTCTGCAGGGCACCACGAGGAGCTTTGCTGAGCTGTATACAAGCGCAAAAACCACACTAAGCAATTTTTATACCAGGGAGAACAAAAGGATAGAAATTAGCCCAATATGGCCAATGAGCTACAAGTTGCTGGGCTGGGACCACTCGTACAGGGACAGATAGGCTGCTCAGAGTTCCCTCTCTCACAGCGAACAAGGAAGCCACCTAACTATTCAAGCATGATATGGGCAACACAGGAACCTCAACCACAGTCCTGGATTCAGCAAAGCCTGAAAACCGGACTAGACTAGTACAGAAAGGCAGGAAAGCAGGGAGATTATTTTTTTGTATTTTTTCTTTTTTCACAGATAACAGAAATGCAGCAACTTAAATAACTCTAAATACACAGAGGAGGCTAGCGCACTTGAGTGTGTAGCCTACAACTATGTTACAGATATACAAGCAAAAATGACAAACAGTAACTTTTTAAAGTGCAACAATGAATTTTAAGTACAGTAAGAGATGCAGATATCAGTAGGGTTCCACAGAAGCACTGAATAACCGCGTTTTTGGCGGAATTAGTGTTTCAGGGATACAACAAGAAAGAATCAATACTTAAACACTTCCAAAGTCTCTCTTTGTCCCTCGGCCGCTTGTAGGACTCTGCAGGGCAGCACGAGGAGCTTTGCTGAGCTGTATACAAGCACAAAAACCGCGCTAAGCGATTTTTATACCAGGGAGAACAAAAGGATAGAAATTAGCCCAATATGGCCAATGAGCTACAAGTTGCTGGGCTGGGACCACTCGTACAGGGACAGATAGGCTGCTCAGAGGTCCCTCTCTCACAGTGAACAAGGAAGCCACCTAACTATTCAAGCATGATATGGGCAACACAGGAACCTCAACCACAGTCCTGGATTCAGCAAAGCCTGAAAACCGGACTAGACTAGTACAGAAAGGAGGGAAAGCAGGGAGATTATTTTTTTGTATTTTTTCTTTTTCACAGATAACAGAAATGCAGCAACTTAAATAACTCTAAATGCACAGAGGAGGCTAGCGCACTTGAGTGTGTAGCCTACAACTATGTTACAGATATACAAGCAAAAATGACAAACAGTAACTTTTTTTTAAAGTGCAACAATGAATTTTAAGTACAGTAAGTGATGCAGATATCAGTAGGGTTCCACAGAAGCACTGAATAAATGCATTTTTAGCGAAAATAGCGTTTCAGGGATACAACAAGAAATAATCAATACTTAAACACTTCCAAAGTCTCTCTTTGTCTCTCAGCCGCTTGTAGAACTCTGCAGGGCACCACGAGTAGCTTTGCTGAGCGGTATACAAGCGCAAAAACCGCGCTAAGTGATTTTTATACCAGGGAGAACAAAAGGATAGAAATTAGCCCAATATGGCCAATGAGCTACAAGTTGCTGGGCTGGGACCACTCGTACAGGGACAGATAGGCTGCTCAGAGCTCTCCCTCACAGCGAACAAGGAAGCCACCTAACTATTCAAGTATGATATGAGCAACAAAGGAACCTTAACCACAGTCCTGGATTCAGCAAAGCCAGAAAACCGGACTAGACTAGTACAGAAAGGCAGGAAAGCAGGGAGATTATTTTTTTGTAGTTTTTCTTTTTCACAGATAACAGAAATGCAGCAACTTAAATAACTCTAAATACACAGAGGAGGCTAGCTTACTTGAGTGTGTACCTACAACTATTTTACAGATATACAAGCAAAAATGACAAACAGTAATTAAGTGCAACAATGAATTTTAAGTACATTAAGCAATGCAGATATCAGTAGGGTTCCACAGACGCACTGAATAACTGCATTTTTGGTGGAATTAGCGTTTCAGGGATACAACAAGAAAGAATCAATACTTAAACACTTCCAAAGTCTCTCTTTGTCTCTCGGCCGCTTGTAGGACTCTGCAGGGCACCATGAGGAGCTTTGCTGAGCTGTATACAAGCGTAAAAACCGCACTAAGCGATTTTTATACCAGGGAGAACAAAAGAATAGAAATTAGCCCAATATGGCCAATGAGCTACAAGTTGCTGGGCTGGGACCACTCATAGAGGGACAGATAGGCTGCTCAGAGCTCCCTCCCTCACAGCGAACAAGGAAGCCACCTAACTATTCAAGCATGATATGGGCAACACAGGACCCTCAACCACAGTCCTGGATTCAGCAAAGCCTGAAAACCAGACTAGACTAGTACAGAAAGGCAGGAAAGCAGGGAAATATTTTTTTGTATTTTTTCTTTTTTCACAGATAACAGAAATGCAGCAACTTAAATAACTCTAAATACACAGAGGAGGCTAGCGCACTTGAGTGTGTAGCCTACAACTATGTTACAGATATACAAGCAAAAACGACAAACAGTAACTTTTTAAAGTGCAACAATGAATTTTAAGTACAGTAAGCAATGCAGATATCAGTAGGGTTCCACAGAAGCACTGAATAACTGCATTTTTGGCGGAATTAGCGTTTCAGGGATACAACAAGAAAGAATCAATACTTAAACACTTCCAAAGTCTCTCTTTGTCTCTCGGCCACTTGTAGGACTCTGCAGGGCACCACGAGGAGCTTTGCTGAGCTGTATACAAGCGCAAAAAACGTGCTAAGCAATTTTTATACCAGGGAGAACAAAAGGATAGAAATTAGCCCAATATGGCCAATGAGCTACAAGTTGCTGGGCTGGGACCACTCGTACAGGGACAGATAGGCTGCTCAGAGTTCCCTCTCTCACAGTGAACAAGGAAGCCACCTAACTATTCAAGTATGATATGGGCAACACAGGAACCTTAACCACAGTCCTGGATTCAGCAAAGCCTGAAAACCGGACTAGACTAGTACAGAAAGGCGGGAAACAAGGAGATTTTTTTTTGTATTTTGTCTTTTTTCACAGATAACAGAAATGCAGCAACTTAAATAACTCTAAATACACAGAGGAGGCTAGCGCACTTGAGTGTGTAGCCTACAACTATGTTACAGATATACAAGCAAAAATGACAAACAGTAACTTTTAAAGTGCAACAATGAATTTTAAGTACAGTAAGCAATGCAGATATCAGTAGGGTTCCACAGAAGCACTGAATAACCGCGTTTTGGTGGAATTAGCGTTTCAGGGATACAACAAGAAAGAATCAATACTTAAACACTTCCAAAGTCTCTCTTTGTCTCTCGGCCACTTGTAGGACTCTGCAGGGCACCACGAGGAGCTTTGCTGAGCTGTATACAAGCGCAAAAACCATGCTAAGCGATTTTTATACCAGGGAGAACAAAAGAATAGAAATTAGCCCAATATGGCCAATGAGCTACAAGTTGCTGGGCTGGGACCTCTCGTGGAGGGACAGGTAGGCTGCTCAGAGCTCTCCCTCACAGCGAACAAGGAAGCCACCTAACTATTCAGGCATGATATGGGCAACACAGGAACCTTAACCACAGTCCTGGATTCAGCAAAGCCAGAAAACCGGACTAGACTAGTACAGAAAGGCAGGAAAGCAGGGAGATTATTTTTTTGTAGTTTTTCTTTTTCACAGATAACAGAAATGCAGCAACTTAAATAACTCTAAATACACAGAGGAGGCTAGCGCACTTGAGTGTGTAGCCTACAACTATTTTACAGATATACAAGCAAAAATGACAAACAGTAACTTTTTTTAAAGTGCAACAATGAAGTTTCAGCACAGTAAGCGATGGAGATATCAGTAGGGTTCCACAGAAGCACTGAATAACCGCATTTTTGGTGGAATTAGCGTTTCAGGGATACAACAAGAAAGAATCAATACTTAAACACTTCCAAAGTCTCTCTTTGTCTCGGCCGCTTGTAGGACTCTGCAGGGCACCACGAGGAGCTTTGCTGAGCTGTATACAAGCGCAAAAACCATGCTAAGTGATTTTTATACCAGGGAGAACAAAAGGATAGAAATTAGCCCAATATGGCCAATGAGCTACAAGTTGCTGGGCTGGGACCACTCGTACAGGGACAGATAGGCTGCTCAGAGTTCCCTCTCTCACAGTGAACAAGGAAGCCACCTAACTATTCAAGTATGATATGGGCAACACAGGAACCTTAACCACAGTCCTGGATTCAGCAAAGCCTGAAAACCGGACTAGACTAGTACAGAAAGGCGGGAAAGCAGAGATTTTTTTTGTAGTTTTTCTTTTTCACAGATAACAGAAATGCAGCAACTTAAATAACTCTAAATACACAGAGGAGGCTAGCGCACTTGAGTGTGTAGCCTACAACTATGTTACAGATATACAAGCAAAAATGACAAACAGTAACTTTTTAAAGTGCAACAATGAATTTTAAGTACAGTAAGCGATGCAGATATCAGTAGGGTTCCACAGAAGCACTGAATAACCGCGTTTTCAGCGGAATTAGCGTTTCAGGGATACAACAAGAAAGAATCAATACTTAAACACTTCCAAAGTCTCTCTTTGTCTCTCGGCCACTTGTAGGACTCTGCAGGGCACCATGAGGAGCTTTGCTGAGCTGTATACAAGCAAAAACCGCACTAAGTGATTTTTATACCAGGGAGAACAAAAGGATAGAAATTAGCCCAATATGGCCAATGAGCTACAAGTTGCTGGGCTGGGACCACTCGTACAGGGACAGATAGGCTGCTCAGAGTTCCCTCTCACAGTGAACAAGGAAGCCACCTAACTATTCAAGTATGATATGGGCAACACAGGAACCTTAACCACAGTCCTGGATTCAGCAAAGCCTGAAAACCAGACTAGACTAGTACAGAAAGGCAGGAAAGCAGGGAGATTATTTTTTTGTATTTTTTCTTTTTTCACAGATAACAGAAATGCAGCAACTTAAATAACTCTAAATACACAGAGGAGGCTAGCGCACTTGAGTGTGTAGCCTACAACTATGTTACAGATATACAAGCAAAAATGAGAAACAGTAACTTTTTAAAGTGCAACAATGAATTTTAAGTACAGTAAGCCATGCAGATATCAGTAGGGTTCCACAGAAGCACTGAAGAACCGCGTTTTCGGTGAAATTAGCGTTTCAGGGATACAACAAGAAAGAATCAATACTTAAACACTTCCAAAGTCTCTCTTTGTCTCTCGGCCACTTGTAGGACTCTGCAGGGCACCACAAGGAGCTTTGCTGAGCTGTATACAAGCGCAAAAACCACACTAAGCAATTTTTTATACCAGGGAGAATAAAAGGATAGAAATTAGCCCAATATGGCCAATGAGCTACAAGTTGCTGGGCTGGGACCACTCATAGAGGGACAGATAGGCTGCTCAGAGCTCCCTCCCTCACAGCGAACAAGGAAGCCACCTAACTATTCAAGCATGATATGGGCAACACAGGAACCTCAACCACAGTCCTGGATTCAGCAAAGCCTGAAAACCAGACTAGACTAGTACAGAAAGGCGGGAAAGCAGGGAGATTTTTTTTTGTATTTTTTTCTTTTTTCACAGATAACAGAAATGCAGCAACTTAAATAACTCTAAATACACAGAGGAGGCTAGCGCACTTGAGTGTGTAGCCTACAACTATGTTACAGATATACAAGCAAAAACGACAAACAGTAACTTTTTAAAGTGCAACAATGAATTTTAAGTACAGTAAGCGATGCAGATATCAGTAGGGTTCCACAGAAGCACTGAATAACTGCATTTTTGGTGGAATTAGCGTTTCAGGGATACAACAAGAAAGAATCAATACTTAAACACTTCCAAAGTCTCTCTTTGTCTCTCGGCCGCTTGTAGGACTCTGCAGGGCACCACAAGGAGCTTTGCTGAGCTGTATACAAGTGCAAAAACCACGCTAAGTGATTTTTATACCAGGGAGAACAAAAGGATAGAAATTAGCCCAATATGGCCAATGAGCTACAAGTTGCTGGGCTGGGACCACTCGTACAGGGACAGATAGGCTGCTCAGAGTTCCCTCTCTCACAGTGAACAAGGAAGCCACCTAACTATTCAAGCATGATATGGGCAACACAGGAACCTTAACCACAGTCCTGGATTCAGCAAAGCCTGAAAACCGGACTAGACTAGTACAGAAAGGCGGGAAAGCAGGGAGATTATTTTTTGTATTTTTCTTTTTTCACAGATAACAGAAATGCAGCAACTTAAATAACTCTAAATACACAGAGGAGGCTAGCGCACTTGAGTGTGTAGCCTACAACTATGTTACAGATATACAAGCAAAAATGACAAACAGTAACTTTTTAAAGTGCAACAATGAATTTTAAGTACAGTAAGCAATGCAGATATCAGTAGGGTTCCACAGAAGCACTGAATAACCGCGTTTTCGGTGGAATTAGCATTTCAGGGATACAACAAGAAAGAATCAATACTTAAACACTTCCAAAGTCTCTTTTTGCCTCTCGGCCACTTGTAGGACTCTGCAGGGCACCACGAGGAGCTTTGCTGAGCTGTGTACAAGCGCAAAACCGTGCTAAGCGATTTTTATACCAGGGAGAACAAAATTATAGAAATTAGCCCAATATGGCCAATGAGCTACAAGTTGTTGGGCGGGAACCACTCGTACAGGGACAGATAGGCTGCTCAGAGTTCTCTCTCTCAAAGTGAACAAGGAAGCCACCTAACTATTCAAGCATGATATGGGCAACACAGGAACCTCAACCACAGTCCTGGATTCAGCAAAGCCTGAAAACCGGACTAAACTAGTACAGAAAGGCGGGAAAGCAGGGAGATTTTTTTTGTATTTTTCTTTTTTAACAGATAACAGAAATGCAGCAACTTGAATAACTCTAAATACACAGAGGAGGCTAGCGCACTTGAGTGTGTAGCCTACAACTATGTTACAGATATACAAGCAAAAATGACAAACAGTAACTTTTTAAAGTGCAACAATGAATTTTAAGTACAGTAAGCAATGCAGATATCAGTAGGGTTCCACAGAAGCACTGAATAACCGCGTTTTTGGCGAAATTAGCGTTTCAGGGATACAACAAGAAAGAATCAATACTTAAACACTTCCAAAGTCTCTCTTTGTCTCTCGGCCGCTTGTAGGACTCTGCAGGGCACCACGAGGAGCTTTGCTGAGCTGTATACAAGCGCAAAACCGCGCTAAGTGATTTTTATACCAGGGAGAACAAAAGGATAGAAATTAGCCCAATATGGCCAATGAGCTACAAGTTGCTGGGCTGGGACCACTCGTACAGGGACAGATAGGCTGCTCAGAGTTCCCTCTCTCACAGTGAACAAGGAAGCCACCTAACTATTCAAGTATGATATGGGCAACACAGGAACCTTAACCACAGTCCTGGATTCAGCAAAGCCTGAAAACCGGACTAGACTAGTACAGAAAGGCGGGAAAGCAGGGAGATTATTTTTTGTATTTTTCTTTTTTCACAGATAACAGAAATGCAGCAACTTAAATAACTCTAAATACACAGAGGAGGCTAGGGTACTTGAGTGTGTAGCCTACAACTATGTTACAGATATACAAGCAAAAATGACAAACAGTAACTTTTTAAAGTGCAACAATGAATTTTAAGTACAGTAAGCAATGCAGATATCAGTAGGGTTCCACAGAAGCACTGAATAACCGCGTTTTTGGCGGAATTAGCGTTTCAGGGATACAACAAGAAAGAATCAATACTTAAACACTTCCAAAGTCTCTCTTTGTCTCGGCCGCTTGTAGGACTCTGCAGGGCACCACGAGGAGCTTTGCTGAGCTGTATACAAGTGCAAAAACCGCACTAAGTGATTTTTATACCAGGGAGAACAAAAGGATAGAAATTAGCCCAATATGGCCAATGAGCTACAAGTTGCTGGGCTGGGACCACTCGTACAGGGACAGATAGGCTGCTCAGAGTTCCCTCTCTCACAGTGAACAAGGAAGCCACCTAACTATTCAAGTATGATATGGGCAACACAGGAACCTTAACCACAGTCCTGGATTCAGCAAAGCCTGAAAACTGGACTAGACTAGTACAGAAAGGCGGGAAAGCAGGGAGATTATTTTTTTGTATTTTTCTTTTTTCACAGATAACAGAAATGCAGCAACTTAAATAACTCTAAATACACAGAGGTGGCTAACGCACTTGAGTGTGTAGCCTACAACTATGTTACAGATATAGAAACAAAAATGACAAACAGTAACTTTTTAAAGTGCAACAATGAATTTTAAGTACAGTAAGCAATGCAGATATCAGAAGGGTTCCACAGAAGCAGTGAATAACTGCATTTTTGGCGGAATTAGCGTTTCAGGGATACAACAAGAAAGAATCAATACTTAAACACTTCCAAAGTCTCTCTTTGTCTCTCAGCCGCTTGTAGGACTCTGCAGGGCACCACGAGGAGCTTTGCTGAGCTGTATACAAGCGCAAAAACCACGCTAAGCGATTTTTATACCAGGGAGAACAAAAGGATAGAAATTAGCCCAATATGGCCAATGAGCTACAAGTTGCTGGGCTGGGACCACTCGTACAGGGACAGATAGGCTGCTCAGAGTTCCCTCTCTCACAGTGAACAAGGAAGCCACCTAACTATTCAAGCATGATATGGGCAACACAGGAACCTTAACCACAGTCCTGGATTCAGCAAAGCCTGAAAACCGGACTAGACTAGTACAGAAAGGCGGGAAAGCAGGGAGATTATTTTTTTGTATTTTTTCTTTTTTCACAGATAACAGAAATGCAGCAACTTAAATAACTCTAAATACACAGAGGAGGCTAGCACACTTGAGTGTGTAGCCTACAACTATGTTACAGATATACAAGCAAAAATGACAAACAGTAACTTTTTAAAGTGCAACAATGAATTTTAAGTACAGTAAGCAATGCAGATATCAGTAGGGTTCCACAGAAGCACTGAATAACCGCGTTTTCGGCGGAATTAGCATTTCAGGGATACAACAAGAAAGAATCAATACTTAAACACTTCCAAAGTCTCTCTTTGTCTCTCGGCCACTTGTAGGACTCTGCAGGGCACCACGAGGAGCTTTGCTGAGCTGTATACAAGTGCAAAAACCACGCTAAGCGATTTTTATACCAGGGAGAACAAAAGGATAGAAATTAGCCCAATATGGCCAATGAGCTACAAGTTGCTGGGCTGGGACCACTCGTACAGGGACAGATAGGCTGCTCAGAGTTCCCTCTCTCACAGTGAACAAGGAAGCCACCTAACTATTCAAGTATGATATGGGCAACACAGGAACCTTAACCACAGTCCTGGATTCAGCAAAGCCTGAAAACCGGACTAGACTAGTAAAGAAATGCAGGAAAGCAGGGAGATTATTTTTTTGTATTTTTCTTTTTTCACAGATAACAGAAATGCAGCAACTTAAATAACTGTAAATACACAGAGGAGGCTAGCGCACTTGAGAGTGTAGCCTACAACTATGTTACAGATATACAAGCAAAAACGACAAACAGTAACCTTTTAAAGTGCAACAATGAATTTTAAATACAGTAAGCAATGCAGATATCAGTAGGGTTCCACAGAAGCACTGAATAACCGCGTTTTCGGCGGAATTAGCGTTTCAGGGATACAACAAGAAAGAATCAATACTTAAACACTTCCAAAGTCTCTCTTTGTCTCTCGGCCGCTTGTAGAACTCTGCAGGGCACCACGAGGAGCTTTGCTGAGCTGTATATAAGAGCAAAAACCGCACTAAGTGATTTTTTTACCGGGGAGAACAAAAGGATAGAAATTAGCCCAATATGGCCAATGAGCTACAAGTTGCTGGGCTGGGACCACTCGTACAGGGACAGATAGGCTGCTCAGAGTTCCCTCTCTCACAGTGAACAAGGAAGCCACCTAACTATTCAAGTATGATATGGGAACCACAGGAACCTTAACCACAGTCCTGGATTCAGCAAAGCCTGAAAACCGGACTAGACTAGTAAAGAAATGCAGGAAAGCAGGGAGATTATTTTTTTGTATTTTTCTTTTTTCACAGATAACAGAAATGCAGCAACTGAAATAACTGTAAATACACAGAGGAGGCTAGTACACTTGAGAGTGTATCCTAGAACTATGTTACAGATATTCAAGCAAAAATGACAAACAGTAACTTTTTAAAGTGTAACAATGAATTTTAAGTACAGTGAGCAATGCAGATATCAGTAGGGTTCCACAGAAGCACTGAATAACCGCGTTTTCAGTGGAATTAGCGTTTCAGGGATACAACAAGAAAGAATCAATACTTAAACACTTCCAAAGTCTCTCTTTGTCTCTCGGCCACTTGTAGAACTCTGCAGGGCACCACGAGGAGCTTTGCTGAGCTGTATATAAGAGCAAAAACCGCACTACGCAATTTTTTTACCGGGGAGAACAAAAGGATAGAAATTAGCCCAATATGGCCAATGAGCTACAAGTTGCTGGGCTGTGACCTCTCGTACAGGGACAGATAGGCTGCTCAGAGTTCCCTCTCTCACAGTGAACAAGGAAGCCACCTAACTATTCAAGTATGATATGGGCAACACAGGAACCTTAAGCAGAGTCATGGATTCTGCAAAGCCTGAAAACTGGACTAGACTAATACAGAAAGGTGGGAAAGCAGGGAGATTATTTTTTTGTATTTTTCTTTTTTCACAGATAACAGAAATGCAGCAACTTAAATAACTCTAAATACACAGAGGAGGCTAGCACACTTGAGTGTGTAGCCTACAACTATGTTACAGATATACAAGCAAAAACGACAAACAGTAACTTTTTAAAGTGCAACAATGAATTTTAAGTACAGTGAGCAATGCAGATATCAGTAGGGTTCCACAGAAGCACTGAATAACTGTGTTTTCGGCTCAATTAGCGTTTCAGGGATACAACAAGAAAGAATCAATACTTAAACACTTCCAAAGTCTCTCTTTGTCTCTCGTCCGCTTGTAGTACTCTGCAGGGCACCACGAGGAGCTTTGCTGAGCTGTATAAAAGCACAAAAACCAGGCTAAGCGATTTTTATAGCAGGGAGAACAAAAGGAGAGAAATTAGCCCAATATGAACAATGAGCTACAAGTTGCAGGGCTGGGACCACTCATAAAGGGACAGATATGCTGCTCAGAGTTCCCTCTTACAGTGAACAAGGAAGCCACTTAACAATTCAAGTATGATATGGGCAACACAGGAACCTTAACCACAGTCCTGGATTCAGCAAACCCTGAAAACCGGACTAGACTAGCACAGAAAAGCAGGAAAGCAGGTAGATTATTTTTTGTATTTTTCTTTTTTCACAGATAACAGAAATGCAGCAATTTAAATAACTCTAAATACACAGAGGAGGCTAGCATACTTGAGTGTGTAGCCTACAACTATGTTACAGATATACAAGCAAAAACGACAAACAGTAACTTTTTAAAGTGCAACAATGAATTTTAAGTACAGTGAGCAGTGCAGATATCAGTACGGTTCCACAGAAGCACTGAATAACCGTGTTTTCAGCGGAATTAGCATTTCAGGGATACAACAAGAAAGAATCAATACTTAAACACTTCCAAAGTCTCTCTTTGTCTCTCGGCCACTTGTAGGACTCTGCAGGGCACCACGAGGAGCTTTGCTGAGCTGTATACAAGCGCAAAAACCGCACTAAGCGATTTTTATACCAAGGATAACAAAAGGATAGAAATTAGCCCAATATGGCCAATGAGCTAGAAGTTGCTGGGCTGGGACCTTTCGTACAGAGACAGATAGGCTGCTTAGAGTTCCCTCTCTCACCGTGAACAAGGAAGCCACCTAACTATTCAAGTATGATATGGGCAACATAGGAACCTTAACCACAGTTCTGGATTCAGCAAAGCCTGAAAATCGGACTAGACTAGTACAGAAATGCGGGAAAGCAGGGAGATTATTTTTTTGTATTTTTCTTTCACAGATAACAGAAATGCAGCAACTTAAATAACTCTAAATACACAGAGGAGGCTAGCGCACCTGAGTGTGTAGCCTACAATTATGTTACAGATATGCAAGCAAAAACGACAAACAGTAGCTTTTTAAAGTGCATCAATGAATTTTAAGTACAGTGAGCAATGCAGATATCAGTAGGGTTCCTCAGAAGCACTGAATAACCACTTTTTTGGCGGAATTAGCATTTCAGGTATACAACAAGAAAGAATCAATACTTAAACACTTCTAAAGTCTCTCTTTTTCTCTCGGCCATTTGTAGGACTCTGCAGGTCACCATGAGGAGCTTTGCTGAGCTGTATACACATTTGCCTTTGGCTTATGCTCATTGGCCTTTCCCTATTTCTTAAATGCAGCTCCCCCTCCTTAATATCCTTATTATCTTTCCTAGGACTTGATTTACATCCTATTCATTGAGTGATGTATCTATTTATTTATTTACTTTGCTGACTGGGTTAGTGGTCTGGTTCTCAGACCATTTTCATCCATGACCTGGGTCAGTTAGTTACAAATCTCATCATACAGTTACTGTTACACAATATTGCACAATACAATATGTGTAGTATTACCACTTATACAACGACCCCCCATTAATATTCCAAAATGTGCACGGTGATTGGCCAGCATGCACGTTACAAATCAGACTTATACTAATGGAAATAGTCCGGTCGTCCGGACTTTTTCCATTAGTATAAGTCTTTTTTTACAGCAACGGAGAACGCAAAATCTCTGTTGCTGTTTAAACACTGTCTCGCTATGTTAAAGGAGTTTAACATAACGAGATATCTTTATAAAAAGTAACGGATATCTTCTTTTCTCCGTTGTTTTTTTAAAGCTGTCTCGCCATGTTAAGCTCCTTTAACATAGCGCGACAGTTTGTAAAAAGCAACGGAGATTCCCTGTTGCTTTTTTTAAAGCTGTCTCGCTATGTTAAACTCCTTTAACATAGCGAGACAGTTTGTAAAAAGCAACGGAGATCTTGCTTTCTCCGTTGCTTCCACCCACAGCGCTGATGTACTGCATAAGCATATGCATGCACAGTACATCAGAACTGCTGCAGAATACCAGACAGCTGCGGAAGGGCAGCAAGGAGGCATTATACAATACAATTATTTAAGAAAAGTAAGTATTTTTTTTCTTAAATAATGTCATTGTGTAATAGCAATAACTCACTTTTGGGTGTGGGTAATGCTGGATTTACCCATGGTTGTCTTTGTTTGGCCACTCGGGCTTTGCCTCATGACCAAACCACACCAACCGTGGGTAAATCCAGCATTACCCACACCCAGGCGTGGGTTATTGCTATTTTATACAGAAAGAAATGCATGACAGATGCAATAGGGAGGGATACAGGAAGCAGAGAAAGTTACAATTCAAGTGGAGCTGTACAACTAGAGTGCAAACAGCACTTTAAAAAAGAAATAAACAACATCTTGCATTAGCAAGAAATATAATTTAGTGGGTCACTCTGTTTTACAAATAATCTGCTTATCACAGAAGTAGCAGACCAATGCAGTCAGACAATCCTCACAGTATGATGTACATCAATGATGAATTCTTAAAGAATAACTACTCATTTATCCTTATATGCTCTTGTATGATATAAAATATATACTTTTATTACTGCAATATTTTATTTATTTATTTATTTTGCATGCATACATGATAATTTTATGTATAACTTTGCAGGTCAAGGTGAAAAAGATCCATTTAGATCAGACCATTTATTTGGTTAATACACATACAGATAAATAAAATAAAGACACGTCATTGCATTTCATACAGCCATTCCTTACTCATAGCCACACTTTGTTAGTCAGCCTATTAACTTACCCAAACTAAACAATTTTATGCTTCCAGTATAAGGGCAATGAAGATCAAACCACTAATAATTGGAATCACTGAACTGTGAATCCCCCTCCCAAAAAAAATTATGAAAAAATACAATTTAAATGTTTTTGCAGGAGGCAAGCCCCTTCAACTCCCAAACTTATGTACAGCAACTCGAGGGTCACACCAACTCAAAGAAGGGTGAAATTACCTCAAAAGAGCATCAATGCTGGCACACCTCATCTGTAATGATTTCCTGTGAAGGTGCCCAGAACCATAGTGTCTTCAGTTTTGGGCAATTGACGCTTGAGAAATCAAACTTTGTCCACCTGTAGGGTAGCCCAAATGCTCAGAGCACTTCAAACACAGAGTCATTACAGGAAATACCCACTGTCGAACTCCCAAGACATTTTTAGACCATCAAAATTACTGCAAATGTTTCTTATTGCACTTTAATTTGTTTTGCACCCAAATTGACTTTGTAGGACCTGCTCTACTGACGTGACTTGGTTTTTCAGACATTTTGTCTTTTTCCCACAGTGTAGTTTGTCTCTCCTTTATATAATTAATTCTATATATAAGGAAGTGCTTTTCTTCATTTAAATGCAGTGACAGTGTTGAGAGTCATTGACTTCATAATGTTTAGAAGCTGTGTCCTTTTTTTTCCCCTTTTTGCTGAATGATTGTGATTTCTGCTTAAGACTTTTTTATAAATTTAAATGTTCTTCAAAGAAAGCAAGCAATGTAAAATAGCTGGATTTCATGAAATAGTCAGACCTGTAGTCCTTAATTACCATGCCATATATTCTTCCTGAGATGTCAAACTTGTCAGTAAAATGTATTAGCATTGTTATTCATCTTTGCCAGTAAGCTGTCACTTCAAAGAGATGGGGGACCTATAGTATTTTTATTTTTTTTTATTTTATTTTACATTTGTTTACAGGGAAAGTCCAACTGGAGTGAGGTCCATTTTCAGCGGAAGCCCGGGGAGAAAAGCTCCACAACAACACAATTACAACAATAAAACAATTCGGTACAGAGATATGTTTACAATCAAAGAGATATATCATACAATAGTTTGTTATAAGCAAGCTTAGCTTAGCTTAGTAGACCCTGGATGTCAGCACTGGTAGGACAAAACACACATTGAGTGATGCAATCAAAAATTGATGCCATTAAGGAGACATGTCACCAGATAAAAATAATTTGCAAGATAGTAGGCCCTGTATAGGAGTTTTTGAGTACTGTATATTAGAGATGGTCAGTAGAGAAGACAGGAGGGTAGCAAGATTAGGAGGAGAACAGGAAAACATTTATGTGATGCAAGGACAGAGCCATGACTGCAGGAGGTGTGACTTAAGCGACTTTTTGAAAAGTGAGATAGATGGTGCTGAGGAGATATTTTGGGGGAGGTTATTCCATTCCCTAGCGATGGTGTGAGAGAAAAGAGCTTTCCTGCAGTATTGTTGGCTTTGGATATACAGAGCAGGGTTTTGTTGGATGAGCGTAGAGGACGGTTTGTTGAATATTGGTTTAGTAGTTGATTTAGGGCTGGAGTTTTGTGGGGTTCCTTATTATGTTGAAGTTGAGCACTAGTTGGTGGTAATTAATTAGCTGAGGGAGTTCTAACCACTTTAGTTCCTTTAGGGAAAGACAGTGATGACTTCTAAAAGTGGAGTTGTTGGCGAATTTTGTAATTTTATTGTAACATGATTCTAGTTTGTCTATGTCTGTTTTCCTGATATGAATTAGGATTGGTGATGCATACATTAGGGTAGACAAGAGGTGGGTTTGGGCTAGGGAGATTTGTGCTTGGTCTGATAGGAACTTTTTGTGTATGTATAAGGTTCCTAATTTTTTTTATGTACCTTTCTATGGAGGTGATAGTGAAGGAAGGAGGTGTGGTTTTGGATTTATTGAGGGTAAAAAGAAGTAATTTGGTTTTGTTGGGGTTTAAAATAAGTTGGATATCAGTAATCCATTGTTCCACAGAGCAGAAGAATTCTTAGGTAAGCTTTTGAAGAGTGGTTATGGATGGGGCTGAGCAGATTAGTGTGGAGTCATCTACATACTGTATAAGTGATGCATGCAGGGTGGAGGCATGCAGTTTGTTAGTGAAAATGGTGAATCGTAGAGGACCTAGTATTGATCCTTGAGGAATGCCTATAGTAGTTGGTAGTAGTGGGGATAGTATACCTTGCCATTTGACTGATTGTTTTCTATCAGAGAGATAGTTTTTGAACCAGGAAGTAGAAGGACATGGTGGATAAAGTGTCTAAGAGTAGGTTATGGGAGACCATGCCAAATGCTTTAGATAGATCTAAGAATATGGCTGATACGAAGTTGTTGTTGTTTCTTAGTTGGCTAACCTGGTTGGTAAAGGAGAGAAGAGCGATAGTTGTACGGTGGTTTGGGCAGAAGCCATGGTGTGTGAGGGAGAGGAGATTATGTGAGGTTAAGAAGTGTATTACCTGGGTGTGAATGCATTTCTCCAGGAGCTTGGAAAGGGAGGATAGGATAGCAATGGACCATAGTTTGATAGTTCATAGGAGTTGCCGCCCTTGTGTAGGGAAATAATACATGACACTTTCTATAGCTGGGGGATGTAAGCTTCTTTTATAGAGCAATTTATAAGAATTGAAACAGGGTAGGCTAGCGACTCTGCAGCTAATTTTAGGAAACTAGTGGGTAGACCGTTTGCTGTGAGAGTGGTGGGTTTTAGTTTAGAGAGTAGTTTTCTAACTGTGGAGGTTGGTATAGGTGAGAGTGTAAAGGTGGGTATGTTATTTTGATCTAGAGCTGGGGTGAATTTAGAGTTATTGTTGGATAGCTGGCTAAATGATGAGAGAATAGATTTTGTGAAGTGATAGTTAAATTGAGAAGCTATGCTTTCATTATCAGTATTGGTGTTGGGAGCTGGGGTGGTAGTTTTGCCGGGTTTTAGAAGAGAATCAATAGCTTGTCAGAACTTTTGGGGGTTTTTGGAATGTTTGTTTTGGATGTCTAGGAAGTAGTTTTGTTTATCCATTTTTGTTTGTTTTTTGGGCCTGATTCTGAAGTTGTTGATATTTTTGTCTTTCTTGGTTATTGTTATTCTTTTTTCAGTTCTTCCAGGCATTGTCTCTGGCTTTTAGTAATGCTTTTGTTGTCCTATTTAGCCAAGGGGCATAGTTAACTTTAGTTCTCAGTTTCCTGATGGGAACTAGTATATTTAGAACATTCATAAAAGTACTATTGAATAACTCAACTGCCTGGTCTAATGGTAGAGTTTTTAGTGGGTACAAGTCAGATTGTTGTAACATGCTAAGAATTTGTGGCTTTACCTTGCGTTCATCTCTAGTTTCCTTAAACAGTATTGGTTTGGGTGTATTTACTTGTATACAAAGGAGGAATGTGAGGCAGTGGTCACTCAGTTCATCGGGTAGGCAACCCACATGATAATTTTCTTTGGGGAGATTAACTGAAGGCCAATCGAGAATGGAGGCTCTTTTGGATTTTTTGTCAACTCTGCTGGGTTCTTGGATCAATTGTGAGAAACTGAATAGGTTAATATGGTGTGAGGGATTGTTGGAGTTGCAACTAGCCAGTCTAGGTTTAGGTTGCCTAGCTGAATGGTTTCTTGAGGTAGGTTTATTGTAGCCCATTGTAATATATCTTCTATTACAGGTGAGTTATTTCCTGGAGGAATATAATTGCAGAGGATGTTGATTCTCTTTTTGTTTTTGAGGGACATAATGGAGCCTAACATTTCAGCATTCTGAAATTTGGGAAGTGGGGTTTTCAGAGGCTGGAGGTTAATTGTATTTTTAAATATGATTGCAACTCTGCCCCCCTTTTTGGTATCTCTGTCTTGCCTTAGGATGTTATAACCTGGGGATAATTTCTTCATTTTTGTGTGGTAGGTTTTAGCCAGGTCTCAGTAACGGTTAGTATATCTGGGGAGTAGTGGGCTATGAATGCGTGTAAGTCATGTCGTTTGTTGAATATACTTCTTGAGTTTAGGTTAATAATAAGTAGATCTGATTTCTGTTTTTGTGAGAGAATTGGATTGCATGGACTTGGGTTGGGGTGAATATCTCCTGAGATTAGTAGCCATTTTTTGAGGAATAGCATGAGTTTTATGGCGTGAACTATGCCTGTATGTTTTCTAGATACTGTCTATTGAGAGGTAGTGTGGTTAGTGTTTTGTGTATATAAAATAATGTGCTATTGTTAAATAGTGTGGAGCAGATTACTATATTTTTATGTGTATGTGTGTGTGTGTGTGTGGGGGGGGTTGTTATTTGGAAGGTAGTGTTTAATGGTATGTTAGAGTGTATGGATGTGGTGTATGTTATAGTTGTGACAGTTAGTAGTAGTAGTGGCAAGTATGCCTTGCATGGTCTGTGTGGGGTTAGGAGAGGGGATGGTTGTAAGCAGGAGGGTGTGGTATGGAAGTGTGAGTGGACTTTTTGCCTGAGGGATGATGATAGGCTGTTGTAGGGGGGGGGGTTATTTGGACTATAAGTCTAGAAGTACTGGGTGGGTGAGATTTGGGGGTAGGGTAGGGGAGCGGAGTGAGCCTGCAGGGTGAACAGAGCGGATAGAGACAAGTGAAGGGAGCAGTTCAAGAAGAACAATCAGCAAAATGCTGACTACTGAAGGTAAGTCAAGATGTGGGAAAGTATAGACCTAAGGAATACACTGGTTGCAATCATATTAGGATAGCTGGGTGCTTATAGTAAGAGGATAAAGTGGGATAATGCCAAGAGCAAGTATTAGATGTCAGGGATGGAATATAGTTGTACTGTAAAATAGTGGGATAGATGTATAAAAGGTTGTACTGGATGATGATGCCACCTAGTGGACAGAAAGTATATTACAACAGTAGTTCATTTTGGGAGATGGCTGGCCACGGATTAAGGATGTCAATATTATCAGTTAAAAGGGGGTTAGAATAAAGGAGAGGAAAAGGTGCACTGTTAAAGGGTAGAGGATAAAGGTGGGGTATGACTGCTGGCTGTCTTGGCTGGGAAGCGTGCCGTAAACTACTTAGAAGTGATAGATTACTAACGTCAGCTTTAGTGCCAGTTTTAGTAAATAACATACTTGCTTTCTTCCGTTTGTGAAAGGGTACAGGGTATGAAGGCAGTAAGATGAGACAACAGGTAGTTTGGAAAGTGTCCTTGGTTGATAGGTAGGCAGGTTCTTAAGTCCTAGTGCAGGAAAAGCAAGTTGGAGAGTTCCTTGTTTCCTTTCATGAAAGGGTACAGGGATATGAAGGCAGTAAGATGAGACAACAGGTAGTTTTGAAAGTGTCCTTGGTCGACAGGTAGGCAGGTTTGTAAGTCCTAGTGCAGGAAAAGCAAGTTGGAGAGTTCTAGAGGTCGGGACATGCTGGGGCCAGGAATGCACAGCACCAAGGGGCTATTCCAGAGTGTAAAGAGTAGTAGTCATTTTTTATTTTATTTTATTTTCAGACTGTTCTGAAATTATCTATAAAAGCAATACTTCACAGGCCAAAAATCAGAGTGTTTTATTAGTTTATGTAGTATCACAGCAAAACTAATTCAGCCCTGTAGTTTGTACAAAGAGTTACCCAAAACAACCATCCCTTTGGAATACAGTTTAGTTGTTAAATATGTACATTTACCTGTCTACAGTAATCTCAGAATGAAACTAATACTAAGAACTACAGACTATTTATTTATTCTTTTTGTTGATCAGGTTAGTACCACTAAGCTAGTGGCCTCTTTTCAGTGGAAACCAAGGCTGGTAGTCATACTACAACAGGACATTTGGCCAGGGCATCTCCTACTCTTTTTGATAGGTGCCCTGGGATCATTTACATCTACCTGAGCTGCCACCAACTCAAGCAGATGGGAACTCAGTTTAATGTCACATCTGAATGTTGACACAGTTAGGAAGGCTGCACACCCCTTATGCTACATTGTATTGTCAGCAATCCATCGAACTGCTGTGGGAATAGAACCCTTAATCTTATGCACCATAGGTGAGTGTGGTACCTGTTATGCCACTGACATTAACTAGTATGCCTAACCTAGGTCACATTAACTGAGAGAGATCTCATTCTAAAACAATATGAGATCTGAACAGGCAGAAAGATATATGGAAGAGTATTAATAATCTGATACAAAGAAAAATGGAAGTTAATAATTTAAAATTCAGTGAACAATTTATGGGTACTAAATAATACCCAGGTGATATTATGGGGAAAAAAATAACCTGGGATGAGGTTAACGATACTGTAGGGAGAGGTAGATAAGTGACTGAATATGTTGCACTAACCAATGTGAAAAATCAACTCCTCACAAACTGGGATTTGCAAGGACCAGTAAATAGGAGGGTATTACTGACCCAGACATGGTACAAACCTTTTTTTTTTAAATAATGGTTTGTGCTTTACACTTCCAGAACAGTACCACAGAAGGGATCTGAGGTTAACATTCAACGGGTAGTGTATCACACTTTTACACCACTGCTTCTTATACTGCCTGCATGTCAGTGTTTGCCAGTTATAATCTCACTACCTCTGAGACTAGAACTAACAGCCTACAGGATGAGAAAAAGATGTTACCATCTACACTACATTATTGACATTAAGTTATCAAATGCATGCAGAAAATACTGCCATATTTTACATATGATTTCAAAGGAAAATTAAAACGTACAAGGATATCAGTTACGGTTCTTCAAACAAATACCCATCATGCTAAAAAAACATGCATTTTACTTTTTTCAGTTCTAGGGTGTGGCCTTGACAATAAATGTGCTAACTTTTTGTGGCACTGAGTTTCCAGTGAGTTTTGATTGCATAACTGTTAATATTATAGAATGGCTTTATGCCCAGAAATCTTAAATTAGAATCATCTGGGCTTGGCTGATACACAGTCCCCTTTAAATACACTAGCATGGTCTTTATCACATATTTTTGTGGTGGGGGTATGCTCTCCTCCCAATCCCATATACATATACCTACCCTTAGATCAAAGTACAATGAGAGTGTAGGCTGGCTTAATACATGTTATACAGTGGAACCAGATATCCAAAATAATAAAACAAATGTGTCTGAAACTAACTAAAGTGCAATTCAGACAAAAGCTGAAACAAAAGCACATGGTTGCTTCCTCTCAGCACTTCAGTGAGACTGCAGAAATACACTGAACAAACTTGTCTGACATTAAAGTATACCATAGTCCCTATCTACCAATCATGGGTAAAAACTCAACTGAAAACTAATTCAAAAACTTTTCAGTGCCACAACTCTATCAGTATTGCTCAGAGCCACAGAAGTCTAATCAAAGCACATTAGAGTTATCAGATATGACTGTTTTTAAGAGCCATCTACATATTCACAGTGTAAACTGATCTCTTTGGTTTAGAGGAGACCATGTTATTGGCCAGTCAAGTAAGACAAAGGTTGTTGAATGGTGATAAACATTAGCTTTTTACCTATGGGACCTATGGATAATACTGCAGTGCCATACCTTGTACTACGTCACAAAATAAATGAATAAATAAATTGCATTAATAAATAAATTACATAAATAAATAAATATCACTAGTAATAATAAAAAATAATACAGATGATTATAACTGGGTTGTGTGTTTTTTTCCCTGCAGTTTTTCAGCTGCATTACGTACAATGCACATTGTCAATGATAAATTCTTCAGTCTTATTCGGCCCACATCCGCGTGATTGAAGAATGCAGTCTCTAATGCTGGAGAATGATTTTGTCAATCAAGGCTTCCTCCAAACATGTCGTAATGCGGAAGTTAGAATGTTAAAGTTCTGTGGTACTGGTTGGAGCCCCCTGTATAGGGGGTAGATTTTGACCTTTTTTTCCATTTGTTCATGCCAGGTTTCCCATGATGAAAATGTCAGTACATCAGGTGTTGACAAAATAGTCATTAGATGCCAATCCACTAATAACCAAACAATAGTGGTACACTTTATAGAAATGATTTTATTTCATTCATGTCTGAATGAGTTTTCATCATGCGTCATGAGCCCATGTCCAAACACCAAGTTCTTTAATTAGATCTATGTCTCTGTTGTTTAGAAAAATCAGAATACACTGTACTTAAGGGCTTTATTTCAGCACTTAACAATGCTGAATCCAGCTCATTTCATGAAACATTAAGAAGTGCAGCAAAATAGCTAGGCAAGATTTAGGAAGCACAAAGAGAAATTACATTTTTAATAAGTTATGATAAAAATGGCCTTTTTAGTTTCTTAATTAGGAGCATAAATGTTAGAGATCAGGGATGATGTTTGCTACAGAAGGTGCAGGTTTGCAGGGAATATACATGAATAACTGGTAAAAGATTGACAGTTCATATGTAGACTTCATTTTTGGTCCTACATTTCTATTTGCCATAAATATATTTGGTGTCATCTTAAACCTTTTTAATATCTCACAATTGTTTACTTGTCTTTCTCGCTTACTAAAGCTGATTTTTCATCACCCTTTGAACCAACCTCATATGGAGAAAGGTAGCTGTCCAATAAGGGTTGTTACACTGTCTGTATATATTCATTACCTGTCATTAACAGTAGAGAGACCATAAGCAAATCTTCAAGAGTGGGTTTAAAGTATATTTCACTGTCTATAAATACAGTCATTGGAGACAAAAATTGACTATTAACTTAAATAAAAAAATCCACCCCACTTTATTCTCGCAGTGCAGTTCACAACCTGAGTATGGCAGCCTTTATCAAGCTGCCACAAATGCACACACTGTTCGGCACCAAGAACATTTGTGGATAAGATTCTGGTACTCCATGACATAATCCACAGGCAGTCCTGGTACTCTATGATATAATCTACAAGCAGTCCCTGTACTCCATGACGTAATGCACAGGTAGTCCTTGTACTCTGTGATATAATCCACAGGCAATCCTGCTACTCCATGACATAATCCACAGGCAGTCCTTGTACTCCATGACATAATCCACAGGCATTCTTTATACTCCTTGACATAATCGACAAGTAGTCCTGGTACTCCATGACATACTCCATAGGCAGTCCTGGTGCTCGATGACATAATCCACAGGCAGTCCTTGTACTCCATGATGTAATCCACAAGCAGTCCTGGTACTCCATGATGTAATCCACAGGCAGTCATGCTACTCCATGACATAATCCACAGGCAGTCCTTATACTCCATGACATAATCCACAGGCAGTCCTGGTACTCCATGGTATAATCCGCAGGCAGCCTTTGTACACCATGACATAATCTATAGACAGCTCTTGTACTCTTTGACATAATCTACAGACAGTCCTGACAATCCATGGCGTAATCCACAGGTAGTCCTTGTACTCCGTGACACACTCCACAAGCAGTCCTGGTACTCCATGGCATTATCCACAGGCAGTCCTAGTACTGTATGACATAATCTCGAGGCAGTTCTGGTACTCCATGACATAATCTACAGGCAGTTCTCGTACTCTGTAACATAATCTACAGGTAGCTCTGGTTCTCCACACCATAATCCACAGGGCATCCTGGTACACCATGGCATTATCCACAGGCAGTCCTGGTACTGTATGACATAATCTTGAGGCAGTCCTGGTACTCCATGACATAATATACAGGCAGTTCTCATACTCTGTAACATGATCTACAGGTAATCCTGGTTCTCCACACCATAATCCACAGGCAGTCCTGGTACTCCATGGCATAATCCACAGGCAGTCCTGGTACTCCTTGGCATAATCCACAGGCAGTCCTGATACTCCAAGACATAATCTGTAGACAGACCTTGTACTGCACTTGTTGTCTGGTTATTTCCCACAAAGGCTTTTACTCTTGATAAGGAAATCCCTCTCTATGACATACCCTTGTTTTAACAAAAGCTTTTCATGTATTCCACATCAGCTATGCTGTTAAATGCTTTTTCGACCACAATATATTGTTTGTGTGTGTGTGTGTGTGTGTGTGTGTGTGTGTGTGTGTGTGTGTGTGTGTGTGTGTGTGTGTGTGTGTCCCTCTCTCTCTCTCTCTCTTTATATATATATATATATATATATATATATATATATATACAATGGATATAAAAAGTGTACACACCCCTACTAAAATGCAAGTTTTTTGTGATATAAAAAATGAGACCACAATAAATCATTCCAAAATTTTTCCCACCTTTAATATGACCTATAACCTGTACAATTCAATTGAAAAACAAACAAATCTGTTAAGGGAAAATATAAAAAATAGAAAACATACAATAAGCTGGTTGCATAAGTGTGCACACCCTTAAAGTAATACTTTGTTGAAGCACCTTTTGATTTAACTACAGCATTCATTCTTCTTGGGTAGGAGTCTATCAGCATGGCACATCTTGACTTGGCAATATCTGCCCACTCTTCCTTGCAAAAGTGTTCCAAATCTGTCAGATTGTGAGGGCATCTCTTGTGCACAGTCCTGTTCAGGTCACCCCACAGATTTTCTATTGGATTTAGGTCTGGGCTCTGGCTGGGCCATTCCAAAACTTTAACTTTCTTCTGGTGACGCGATTCTTTTGTTGATTTGGATGTATGCTTGGTGTCATTGCTGTGTTGAAAAGTGAAATTTCTCTTCATCTTCATCTTTCTAGCAGATGCCTGAAGGTTTTGGGTCAAAAGTGACTGGCATTTGGAGCCATTCATAATTCCCTCCACCTTGACTAAAGCCCCAGTTCCAGCTGAAGAAAAGCAACCCCAAAGCATGATACTGCCACCACCATGCTACACCATGGGGATCGTGTTCTTTAGGTGATGCAAAGTTTTATTTTTGTGCCAAACGTACCTTTTAGAATTGTGGCCAAAAAGTTCAGCCTTGGTCTCATCAGACCATAACTCATTTTCCCACATGCTTTTGGGAAACTTGATGTATTGTTTTGCAAATTTTTGCCTGGCCTAGATGTTTTTTCTGTGTAAGAAAAGGCTTCCGTCTTGCAACGCTACCTCATAGTCCAGAAATATGGAGAATATGGCAGATTGTTGTCACATGTAGTACACAATCAGTACTTGCCAGAAATTCCTGCAGCTCCTTCAGTGTTGCTGTTGGTCTCTTGGCAGCCTCCCTGACCAGTTTTCGTCTTGTTTTTTCATCAATTTTGGAGGGACGTTCAGTTCTTTGCAATGTCACTGTTGTCCCATATTTTCTCCACTTTTTAATGAATATCTTCACTGTGTTCCATGGTATAGCCAATGCTGTGGAAATTTTTTTGTACCCTTCTCCTGACTGATACCTTTCAACAATGAGATGCCTTTGATGCGTTGTAAGCTCTCTGTGAACCATGGCTTTTGCTGTAAGAGGCAACTGAGTAAATGTCAGGAAAATCCTACTAGGACAGCTGAGCTTTATTTGGGGTTAATCAGAGTCTCTTTAATTGATGGCAGGTGTGTACCCAGGAAGACTGAATGCTGTAATTAAATCAAAAGGTGCTTCAACAAAGTATTAGTATAAGGGTGTGCACACTTATGCAACCAGCTTACTGTACATTTTTTATTTTTTATATTTTTTCCACTAACAGATTTGTTTGTTTTTCAATTGAATTGTACAGGTTATACGTCACATTAAAGGTGGGAAAAGTTTTAAAAATATTTATTGTGGTCTCATTTTTTATATCACAAAACCTTGCATTTTAACAGGGGTGTGTACACTTTTTATATCCACTGTATATTACAGTCAGCATGATACATAGTGTCATAAAACAATAAACAACATGAAACATGACCTATCTGGTCCACATGAATCACTTTTCAACTGAAACCTACAGCCAGGTTTTATGGCCAAGGAGTGGAAGATGGCTACAGTCATTTCCCTGCAAAAAGGAGGTCCAGCCACCAATTTGGGTAACTACAGGCCCGTAAGTCTGGCCAGCCTCATATGTAAGGCCATGGAAAGAATCATCATGAATATGATAAATGAGGAAATAGGTAATCTGCAAATGCTGGACCCATCACAGTTTAGCTTTGCCAAAGGAAGGTCATGCCTATTAAATCTTGTGCACTTTTTGGAGAGGGTCACCAAAGCAATGGATGAAGGCAAGATTGTGCACACAGTTTACCTCTACCTGGCCAAGGCTTTAATACAATACCCCACTTGGGCATTATAAGCTCACTAAATTAGGTATAAACCCTTTTATCACCCACTAGATAGCCAACTGGCTCACTGATGAGACCCACGAGGTTTAAAATACCTCCACCAAGAGGACAGTTACTACCAGAGTCCACCAGGGCTTGGTACTGGGCTGACTTCTTTTTGGCATCTATTTCTTTGAAGTGGAAACAAATGCTAAAGGTTTATGGCTATCTAAGTTTGCAGATGAATGCAAGCTGGGTGTTATCATCAACTGTCCTGTAGAGACACTCATTCTTTAAGAAGATCTATCTCTGAATAACAAATGGTGCCAAAGCCATGGTCTTTAACTCAGGCTAAGAAATGTATAATTGTACCCTTTGAGAATTCAACCATCCCAGCTAATTACTATGTTAATAATACACCTCAAAGAGTTGATCTAGTAGTCAGGAATATGGGTACTCATGTAAACAGCAGCCTTACCTCCATCCACCACGTGGCCACAGTGGCGAGGAAATTCTTTTATGTTGCACAACTTATAAGTAAGGGCATGGCATCTACGTCCAAAGAGGTCATTATCCCACTGTACTCTGCCCTTATCAGACCAATAATAGAGTACAATGCTCCTTTCAGTATGTACCTGACCAGGCATAAGTAGCAAATAGAGTAACCTCAGGGAATCTTTACAAAAATAATAGAAGGCGTAACAAATCTGCCTTATGCAGAGCACCTTAAAGCCCTTTCTCTTTACTCAGTCTCCTACAGATTGCTGAAGGGTGATCTATGCCTACCTTACAAGGCATCCACAAACACCAGCCCTATGAATATCCTGCAACCAGTACCAGAATACAAGGTCTAAGGACCTGAGATTTGTCTGTGACTTAAATAGAACATGCTGGAGAGACAGATATGTGCCCCAGAGACTGCCCTCCAGTGGAACAGACTTCCCATCCATGTGAAGCTGAGTTAATCTATTACTCAATTTACATGCAACCTAGACCAGTGGATGGGGAATAGGAAATGTACAGTGGACCTGGCACCCATTTCCTTATGGACAGAGGAAGATTATAAATGCATGGTCATCGATCACCTATTTGTATACAGGATGTCATTATTCTTTCTGGGAAGAAAGTGGCTAGGCTTTATCCTAGTAACAATCTATGAATCTGTGAAATAAATAGTGTAACTAAAAAGTCAAAGACGTAAGAAAGGTCAGCATAGAAGCTGAGTTCCCACTGCTGAAGCTGGCAACTTAGGTTTGATTGACTGCCTTGGTTTAAAAATGCTAGCTAGAAAAAAGCTGAGTTGCTAGAGGCAAGCTTCCTTTTCTGGGAGGCCAGAGGCCCATTTCTTTTTTTTTTTTTTTTTTTTTTGGACAAAAGGCCAGCACAGAGCTAAAAACCATAGCCAGTGTAGCTGTCCTGGGGGAACAGATTGCAGTATGTCAGTAGTTTGTTCATTCTGCAGAAGCATGTATCTGAGTGTAACATCTCGCATTAAACAAAGTGCATATTGTATGTCTCCAAATCCTGACTGGGATTTCTCTCAAGTTATCATTTATTAGGCCCATTAATGTTTTCCAAAAATTAAAATACTGAACATCAAAAGACTGAAACTAAACAAAAAAGTACCCTATAACCACAGATTATTTTAGTTGAGCTACACTGACTCTTCCATAGTGACCTACAACTGCAAATAAAACCGGTGGACTGTATGTTATAATCTTTGTGGTTGAACAACATTAGCCACTTATGATATCTGCAAATGTAAGTAAAATATTGAGGTTTTCATTGCTAATATTATTAGAGATGGTTTCACTGCCATGATCCTGTGAAGTTCTTAAATGTCTAATATATTGTTGTGAGTTTAACGCACTCATTAACACCTAGGTGGTGTGGAATGTCACACCTTTAGCAGTCTGCACACATCTTTCATTCCAGAGCACTTTCTAAAAAATAAACTTAAAAAGCATAAGAGAAACACATGTAAATATTTTGTGAAGAATAAAAGCAATTAAAACTGTATAAATAGCAATATTATTAGTAAGAAGTATTCTTTACAGTGCTAAAAGTTTCTGCATTTAGTCTTTTTTTATAAATACTGTAATATATGGGTCTGTATTAAATTATCGAAAGCTCCCGTGAATGAACGGCATTTCATCAAATATGCTGTTCATCGATTTCTGCTCTTGTGGGGGGCTGTGCTCCCCACACCCCCTGCTAATTATATATACCAAATTTCCTGATCTTCCCTGTATCACGATCTCACTATGAACAGTTCGGTGAATGACATGTTCGATGTAAGAGCATCGCAAATGCTGTTCACTGAACAGTCTTTTCGATAATTTACTAGGGACACATAATATATTACAATGCATACAAACCCCAAATTATATTTTGTCAGACTTTCACAAAGGTTCATATCTTGAAAACTATACAGCTTAGATGCATATTGTAAGAACATTTTTGTTAACCAGGCGTAAGCTTTCACATGACTAGAAAGTCTGTAACTGCATGTTTATTAATATACAGAAATATGAAAACATGTTTAGTTGTATCATTAGCAATACAGATAATACTAGATAGCTCTCAAAATGTGCAACTTGCAGTGCAAATATCAAAGACAGTTTTCTTCAACATCTAAAGTTTTGTCTAATAACATGCAACAGTTTGTTAGTGATTTGTTTTTTGAAGTATTAAGTACATGTGTATGGAAATATTGCTTATTTTCCAAATTACTAACAACTAGCAATATTTCCAGTATAGTGTGAAATATAAACCAACATTTTCATTGAATTGACCTGTCTCCCACATCTGTGTTTCACACTATACAGCACAATAACATGCAGATCTCCCAGTTATTAAAATATAAACATAAATATGAAAATATGAATAATAAGTGGCAAATAAAGATTAATTTCTCTATTGCAGGACATCCTAGACTAACGATTTTAATATCATTTTGTTAATAACTCTTTTGTCTTTTCTAATCTTGCCTTTGTATTAGTTACTTGGTTAAAGAAGCTTGACCAAAAAAGTACTGGACACCATAAAAAGGTTGTGAACTGGAGGTGTACAACAAAGACGTTACAGGCTTCAGTGACTCAACTTAAAAACAGCGAAACATAGCTAAGCAAAAAAACAATGGTTTAGTTGACCCAAAATGGATTTCCACTGAGGTAGTATTTTTTTTTCCTGGGTTTCAACTGTCTCATTGCTTGTTGTTTGTTTTGCACAGCTGTCATAGATCTATGCTCTGTTTGATTTACTGTGGTGACTGGTTGATATGGGGAAACAGTTTTTTTTCGTTATTGATTCTAACTCTGCTCTTTATCATGATGTTTGCTTGTTTGTGATTGGGACAGAAGAAAGATACATCTTGTGAAATGGTTGTTATGCTATTGTATAGTTTAGAATTGGGAGCATGGCAGAGTGCACTATTGTGCTATACTTTTGAAGTAGCTTGCTGTTTACTGGGTTTATGGACTGAAGCACCATCATGTGTCCTACTGAAGATCTCAGCTGGATACTGAGTATATTAATAAGCCTTACTGCAGTCATTTTGGTGTTGCAAATTAGTAAGTAAAGACTTTTAGTTGCAGTCCTGAAAAAGGTTCTAAGGTATCTATGTGGTTCTGTCACAACTAAAGAATATTTTCTCCTCCAGCTGCAAAAGGAATATCTATTAAGACATTAATAAAATACAACCTTTATTTTACTATATGAGAGAACATTACACAAGTAGATTGTTAATGCTTCATGAGGGGAGGCAAGACTGTGCAGCAGTGGCGGCTGGTGACTTCAAATTAAAGGGGGGCTGCAGGAGACAGCTGAATGGGTGGGACCAATGGGAAGGGGTGTGGTCAACTAGAAAGGGGTGGAGCTATGCTCAAAACCACAACAACTGGAACTTTAATTAAATACACTGCCCTGGGTGCCAAATCATCATTACGAGAGTCCAACCAAGACAAAATGAAGTGTAGAAGAAAAAAATATTTCAATGCATTGGTTACATGACAACTTAATATCTAGATGGAAGCACAAAGGTTGTGAGGCATGAAAAAAAAATTGCTTTTTAAATACATTACTGGAATGCCAGTCAAAATCAAGTATAAAAAAAAAACAAGCAGCACTCAGCTCAAACCACTTCTCCTTGCACTGCAGTTCTAATTATAATTTATATTCAGCTTTATAAAATTACCAAGTAACATGCTGAAAGTAGCAATCTTTGTGATACCCCCATTTGTAAAAATGTTTCTTTTCCAAAAAAGACCTGCTGCCTGACAACAACTATCTACTTGTTTCATGGGGAACACATGATCAAAGTAAAAAATGAACAGGGAACAAGAAACAAGCTCAAGATAAATTGCTTAAAGGATTACTGCACAAGTTATGGACCACACATGATAGATTGGCATTCTGTTTAGTTTATGGGTAAAGCCTGCAAAGACAACTGCAAGTCTCCAACAAATGTAATGAGCTTCTGAAAATACTGTAATCCTGTATTTTATTACAAATACTGTCATATGCATTTCAATACCTAAGGCTTATACGTTATTTAGTTATGTAAATATTCTCTGCATGGCAACAATGAAAAGGCTTTCAATGTTGGTAATTCTTAAACAGTATGCTTATTAAAGCTTACTTGCATCTTACAATCTCCAACAAGCTTACCTGATGGTCATTAAAGCATTGCTACTTTAATACAGAGCAACAGGGCACTGCAACTGCATGCATTTTCTGAATAATAAGAAGCATAAATCAACAGTATAAAAATATGACAGAAAAACAGAACATTCTGCAAAATCAAGGACAGATGAAAAGCCACGGTCATACTTGTGGTCTATCTTGGATGGGGAATACTCTGCACACTTACACTGCATAACTGCTCCTTGCCTTGCTCGGACACATCCAGTGCCACTACAATGGAGATTGGGGTGCAACAAGTAGGTCACAGTTTGAAATGTCTCTGGCTGATGGTGATGGCTCTGACACTCATACCTCTCAACCTCAGAGAAATAAATCTGGACAAAAACATACATAGAAGTGGGACATAGGCCCAAAAATAAAGACAATTTTTTAAATATTGCTCTTATAAACTTAGAAAGATAATAGAATAGTAATAGGTCTTGCATTAGTATGAATTTTTGAAGGGTATGAAATCTGAAACTCAAATGTCTGCCATTATTTTCTAACTTCAGTCTTTATTGATTTGCTACTAATTTGCCAGAAAACCACAGTTTTATGAAAAACAGACCAAAAATGTTATGCAAAAATATAAAATTGCCACACAATACAGCTGGGAACCTGTCAAAGAAGGGACACCTTTTTAAAATTAGTACTGTTAACTTGAGCAGCTGACAAAATAAGAGCATCTACATGCATTTCTGAAATAAAAGTAATCTATAAATCTGATCATTATAGTTATTTATAATTGTAAACCCTCCACATTTTCTTCCAAAATTGCCATTTTGCAGAGGGATTATTAGGGGGAGAGCAACATTTTGAGCCAAAATTGGGGACAGTTGAGAGGTTTGGATATTCCTAATTCTATAAAGTGATTTATTTGCATGTACCTCTCAACCTCTTAATGCAGGAAATCTGGACAAGGCCAAATATATTGGGGGAACATAAAAACAGTACTAAAATTGCTCTTGTATAAACTTAAGACAGTTGATAGAATAACAGGTCTTGCTTTAGCATGCATTTTTCTGAAGGTTATGACGTCTGAAACTCAATGTCTGTCATTATTTAGTGACTTCATTCCTAAATGATTTGGCAGAAAGCCACAAATTTTATGAGGAACAAACCAAAAATAAGAAGCAAAAACTATTCATTCTGCAAAATTCTGGACAGTTGAGAGGTATAGTTCAGCTGGGGCTGTCTGGGTTTGCTGCCCTTCCCCCCTCACAAAATCATGGTCGAATGGAGCGTCCCCCCTGCAGCCATTCCAGTGTCCCATTCCTTGGTTATTTCTCCCCATTTGCCATTAACACTGTAATGTGCATACCGCTTTACTTCTGCGATGATATGGATTTTATTTGAAAGTTTTATTTTATATTTTACAGCATAAACCCTAATAGATATCTGCTAAACAAAGCAATGCAGTCTCACAATGAAAATAGACTTAGCATTAAAACTTCTCTGCCCTTGAAACTCACATTCATTGAAACAGCATTGAAACCCATATTCAAAGAAAATACATTTTGCCAGTGGCAGATAAAGATTAATTTTGGTCTGTTTTCAAATCATAGGCCCCTTGAACACAAAACATACACATGCTCTTTGATACACCTTCCTGACTGTGTTAATTTATATTCCTTGTACAATACAGTACAGTTGTTAGAGGGCATTTTAAATGTATTGTTTTGAACATTTTGCCAGTAAACAATGAAACAAAATGCATGCACCAATAATGACAAAACTGCCCAATTCAGAACATTATCATCATAAAAGTCTACTCAAACTTCTATAGTCCACCAGTATCAGTAAATATGCATGATCTCTGAAGAAGTAAAAGTCATCTAAATAATTCCACATTAAAGAAATCTGTTAACTAATGAAGAGATTACTGCTAGCAAACAACTTTATATGTCATTGTTTCATCTACAAATAAAGTGCCTGTTGCCCTTGAGGAATAAATTGCCTATGTTGCATTAAAAACATGATAAACTAATAATATCGCAATAGGGAATGGATGGCAAACTGATAACAGGTTCATAGTTACTAGGTATCTTCGCCAAAGAGGACTGCAGCATCCATCCCCTTTACAACAGAGTACAGTATCAGCAATGCATCTACCTACTGTGGGAGTAGAACCCACAGCCTTCTGCATCAAAAGCAAGTAACTACCTGTTGTGCTATTAACAACGTAAGCAGATTCACCATAAGCAGCACTAAACTTTTGTTCCCCTGCAGCTCTCAGCTCCTTGTAAAATCTACTAGACACTCAGCTGTATCTCTGAACTTTGCAGCACAAGAAATCTGGAAAAAGCCAAAATTTATTTGGGGGGGCAAAAGCCCAAAAACCAGGGACACATTTTAAACATTGCTTGTATAATGTTGGAAAGTTGCTAGAATAAAATGCTGTGTTACCACCATACATTTTACTGCCAAGAATTGAACCCAGGACCCTGTGCAAAACAGTCAGAGTAACATACCACTATGCCAAATCATCTATTTTATGAAACAGATGAAGACTGAAACTTAAATGGCTACCATTTAGTGGATTCACTTCTCACCATTGCTTTCAACATCTTAGCACAAAACACCTGAACAAAGCCAATAATGGGGGAATACAGCCCCCAAACATATTCAGTGAGTTTAGTTATCACCATAGCTCTCAACCTTGGCACAAAAAACCTGGATGAAGCCAATAATGGGGGAATACAGTCCAAAAAATGGGGACAAATATCCATTGAGGACACCAGAGCAAACCCACGGAGGACATGCAGACTCCACACAGAAGGCACCCCAGCCAAGAATCAAACCAGACAACCTATAGCTGTCAGGCAACAATGCTACCACTGCACCACTACACTACTGGCTGTGTTAAGTAACAAAAATACAGAAACCGCAGATTTTATGAGGAACAGAACAAATATGAGGCAAAAATCTGCAAATGTTTTACAAATGGTGGTGGGTAGGGAATTCAGGCTCTTGTCACCTTGGACCCAAGGTACAGGGTTCAAGCCTTATTCTCTACCCACCACCATGTAGCAACTGGGGCATTTCATACACTCCTCCATAGCAATCCTGCAGCCTAATCACCTGTCTCTGTCCTCCATAACAGCCTGTGCATGCTGTTGGGTCTCTTGTGAGACATGAGTAGGTTGGAGCCTGCAGGTGATGCAGTCTGGTGACCTTCCAGTCATCACCACACAGACCTCTGAGCTGGAAGGGTGGCGTTTCCAGACTGCCTAATGCAACAGTTTTGAGTTCAGGAATGAAGCACACATGTGTGCATGGAGTTCTGGTCTACCTAACACAGCAGTTATGAACTAAGCATGCATGTGTGGAGTCTGGGACTACTCATGCAATTTCTTTAATTTTATTTTTTATGTTCTACAGTGGGGGGAATTTATTTTTATTCATTTTACAGGTGGGGAGGCTGCAGTCCTGCAGTCCTATAGCATGAGCCGCCCCTGCTGTGCAGGCAATATCAGTTAATACTGTATAGTATGGGTGATCTTCACTGACAGTGATAGACTATGATTAGATGGCATTCTAAGGATGTCATATTAGGAATGGGACAAAAATGCTTCTGTACAATTTTTTGTTAAAATCAGATTGCTAAAGCCATTTTAATTTGTACACTAAACTAGAAGATTTATCCCTATATTTTTTCATCTGGGTCCATTTTTCTTCTTCATTGTTTTTTTTTTTTGGTTATGACTAGGTATTGGCAGATAATATTAGTTATATATTACTTACCTGATAATATAATGATGCCATAACAGACAATATGGGCTCTTCTCTGTGTACATAGGAGGATGAATGGCTGCAGTACATCACAAAAAGGGATGGGCTTATGTTTTGAGTCCAACTAAAGCAACAGTTGCACAGTTAGGAAACATTTGAAAATACTAAGGTCAGAACTTTGAAAGATGGTCATTGGGGTTTTCCTATGGGAGGAGGAAGACCTTTAAAGTTTAAAGGATACAGCTTTAATGTTTTAAGATTTGGAGGATGAACAAATATTTTGGCAGTAGTAAAACTGGGGGATGTTTGCCAATAGTTACTTCATCAAGAAGGAATTTTTAAATACAATGTAGTAAGTCATGTGAATAATGGATCATTATTAGGAAAATTAGTCAAGTTTACTTATTTCTTTGTACACTTGTTTGCTTATAAATTTCATTCTGATCTCAATGGACCATTTTCAGACATAGGGGTTACAAAAGAAATAAACAAACAAGGCACATATACATGTAACTACAATATAGTTTGGTATTCTGTGTACTGAAAAAGAAGAAGAAACAAAGTGATACCGGAAGAAAGATAAAAAAAAAGAAAGAAAGAAAGGAAATCTGGCATTCAACAGTAGAAGATTGCCTTATAGGATTTTCTAGGCTAACCATGAAAGAGAGTTGTAGAGCCCCATGTTTAATACATGAAATATATACAGAGACATAAAGCAGGGGATACACCTGTAGAAGAGAAGGGGTATGATGGGAGGGAGAGAAAATAAGGTCACAGACCAACTGGGAAAGAGAAGGAGGTAAGGCAGGGACAGAAAAGAGGATTAATGAATATGGGGGGGGGGTATATAAATCTCCTGCCTAGATGGGGTTACACAGAGTTGTCCATTAAGATGGTATAAAAAAGAGTTGACTGAGAGCAAAAAGAGAAGGCTAGGCAAGTCCATTACTTTTAGCTAGACTCCTGTCAGTACTGAGCTTTTCAATGGTCTACTTAGCTTTAAATTTAGTAAGTAGCTATGAAACTATGAAATCAGATGATTTTACTACCTTAAAAAAGTATTTCTTGCGCTCAGTCTGGAATTATTTAAGGTCTGGATAACAAAAAGTAGATTGGTGGAATTACCAGAGCTGGGATACTTCTACAAAGAAGACAGGTACTGTGGCTTTTATTGTTTGGGGTTTATAGTGCCTAGCCTGAGCTGGAATGGATCTTAGGTGGTAATTTGATATAATTATGCTTTCAAACTGAGCAGAAGGGGACCTGTCAGATACTTATGTAAATATAAGGATTCTAGATTATTTCACCTTTTGCAATTTATTTATTAAACGGCAAAAGGGAAGAGTATGGGTGGTGGGATAAAGGGACTGTCTAGTGTGGCAGTTACTAATGAATAAAGATACTGGCTTAAGTGTTGCTTGTAAACTTGCAAATTGGTCAAATATGGAGGACAGATGTTTCATGGTTGGCAAAGATACATTTCACTGTAGAGTAAGCTGTGGAAGATTGATTTAACCAGTTTTATCTTTACTTAACTTTCTTTCAATGAGATATTAACTGCGGGATGCCTGTTTTATACAATCAAAATAGGTATTTAGTTAGGATAAAATAAGATAACCGAAATGCAAAAACTGTTCAATATTTATGAAAAAAAGAGAACTTGTTTAATCTTTGACTCATTTGCATTTTTGCAACATATTACTGGGGAACAGGCATACAGACTACACGTTTATGAGTAATTCTGTGAATGATCTGGAGAGAGAAAATATATATTAAGGTGAGGAATGAAATATGATGAGTTTATATCCTTACAATTTCATAACAAATCACACATAAAAAACAAAAAAAAAGTTATGGTGCCAGATTGAAAACTACCGGAGAGAAAATTTTGAAATGATGTTATGAAAAGTAATGACTGTGTATGTTTGGCTTTTGTTTTCTTGTCAATAAGTGGGGAGTGGAGTGAATATTCTGTTAGGTTATTATGCACAACTAAGAGAATGCATTGTTGAATTAAAATGGTTTGGTTTTGTGATGCTGAATGCGTATATCAACTGTGCCATTTCTATAATGATGACATGCTAGTCACAATTGTATCTTTATTGAGTGGCGCAGTTTAGAAGCTGATTAAGTGGTTAGATTGCACATGTATGCAACTTGTATTTTGTACAAAATCATGAATTAAACAAGAGTGGTGATCCAACAACTAAACATCGATTTTGTCTAAATCATGGTATTGATATGTTCCTCTTGACTATCACAAAGTATACGCAATGTCAACCATATTGTTGGCAAGCTTTTAGATTTCCTGAATATTTGCACTGAAGATTATGTCCTTATCAGTTCCTATCATTTCAGCATAAGTGTTAACCACCGCAGTCTTGACTGGTTTAAAAATTACTGAACTGCTGGAATCCAACAAGTCCAGTGGGACCAAGTCCTCTCATCCACTATTCTCATTGCTAAGGTTTACTACAAGGCTCCATTCTTGAACTATTGTTATTTCTAACTAACTCCTAAATACAGACAAAACCAAATCTGTGACATTACCTTCTTTTAAAGTCAACCTTAGTTTATCAAATATGATAACACTAAAATATTTGGGTGATATATGACTTGAAAATGTTCAGAAACTGACTTAAAAGCAATTCATGCAAATACTTCTAAATCAAAGCAAGGGAATTTGTCACCATGGGCAAGAAATCCATTTGGTGTCCCCTAGAACCTTCAAAAATTTACTAACTGACTTTCAAAAATTAACATAACTGGACAATTGGACAGTTTCCAAGTTGTTTGATGAGTGAGTTTGATACCTTATATTAAAGGTGTTGTTACAGTTCACATTGTAAAAACTGGAGCAGTACTGTATAAGATGAATGCAGCTGCAATGTCTTACTACATGGCTGCCTCAATGTAGCATTCCATTTACAACTTAGAAACAATGAGAAATTGTGCACAATATAGGGTCCACTACATCATACAAGTACAAAACAGTCAACAGAATATCAAGAAGGGAATAACAACACAGGGTACATCTTAATAACAGAGAATAACAGCACAGAGTACATTTTAATAATAAATATCAGATGCCATAATGTGCTACCCAAGCCAAGCTCAGTTTAACACGAGTCAGCAATGTCAACAAACCATAAAGTTATACAAACTGATTTGGTCAAGTAATGGCTCAGAAATCTCAAACAGCCCTGGAGGTTAATACTGCTTGATTCCTAAATGAGATGTATGTTCAGACTGCACAACTCCAGGCAGAATCTATCAGTAAGCATTATAGCTATGAACCAGACCTTCTCCTATAAAGTAAAAAAAAATCCGGGTCACCATTTCAGCTGATATCCTACACTGAAAAAGTGAGTAATTACCTACTGTGGTATTTTCTGACAAAATATTCCTTTGTAGCATGCTACATGAAGTTCAAGTACTGTGATGCACATGGCTCTGCATTCTGAGTACTTGAACATTGCAAAACTAATACCAGACAAAAACTTGTACAATGGAATAGATGCAGGGATTTACTCTTTTCTGACCTATGTGTTTGCCCATTGGGTTTGACTTTCTGATTAGACCTGGCCAGTCAAGAAGAAATAATTTTATTCCTTTCATCTTTTTGTGGTACAATAGCTATAATATATATCCATCACAGGAAAAAGTACAGTGAAAATTCATGGGTGTGCTGGAAATATTAGCATTCTTTGGGGGACTTAAATACAGTAGTTTTCCAAGTACAAATATGAGGATAAGAAAGACCCAATTTTAACATGCCAGGTGATAGTACTGTGAACAGACATACATCAGCAATGATGGAAAACCAAAAAATCGGAATGCAACACCCGGTGTGTGTGTGTGTGTGTGTGTGTGTGTGTGTGTGTGTGTGTGTGTGTGTGCACGTGTTGGGGGTTTATCTATACTAGGATGTACAAAGCATTCATGCATTTTAGCCGAATGTATTCTTAAGCCTAATTAGGCTCTCCTAGTTATAAAGTGACACAACTTTAACTTGGCAGAAACCTAGCAGAATGTAGCTAAAAGCAGATCTAGCTTGTGAAGACATATGTGGAACAGTTACACACAATCTTCTCCTGATGTAGCAATTGGTGACCTCTCATATCCTCAGAACATTTACCTGTTCATTTATTTTACTTGGCTCTTGGCTCCTAATTCATTTTTTATTTTACTTCAGATCAGATTCCTCTGTGTGCCTTCCGTGATTCTTTTTATTATTGTCATGCTTTTATTCCCGCAAGGGATACCTAACAATAATGCAATAACTAATTAGAAGAGATAGAATGTCTACATGAAAAGCCATAACTGACTATCAGCTCTCTGATAATATTAATTTGCTTTACTTTGTTAATCAGGAAACTCCACTGGGCAAAACTCAACTTTAGTGGAAGTAGAGGGAGAGTCTCCAGTGCAAAGTTCAGAAAAGGATGTTTACAGAAAATAAAAATGCATATAGAAAAGAAAGATAGTATATAATTAGTAAGTACAAAAAATACAAATACAAACACAAATTTCGGGATCTTTAACCTTGTTTTTTTTAACAAAGTTTTAACAGTCCAGAAAATTGTATAGATTGTATAGGAACTGGCATGCTTCACCAGCAGTTAAGATAAAAAATGCTAACAGACCAAGGCAGTATCATTGCTAGTAGGTAAACAGAAGGCATTCTTGAGAATTGCACAGCAAAACTGAGCTTTGGTAATAAGCATGTATGTTTAGAAACATGAACAGTACATAAAGATAGGCTCGCATTGTATAGTTACAAACTTCGTTAACAAGGGTAACTTTACCCCAAAGCACCCATACCATACAATAAATGTGCTAATAATAATAATAATGCAAAGTCCTTACACTATACTATTTAGGTTGATAGGTTCATAAGTATGTACTAGGCTTATGACCATCAGGGCCTTTGTAAACCCATCTGCTCAACCCAACCCAATTGTGCCCTTATGTAGGATGGGCATCTATTTGGTGGGGTATTTTAATTAGGAGGTTGCTAAAGGTTTAGTGTTGGGGTTATATGTTACTTAGAGAATATTTACTGTTGGCTTCTGTCTAACAAAGACATGTGGGCCATACAAGAGGTCAATTTATAATTTTCCATCCAATAATCAAGGGTACATTTGAATAGGGTTAGGGGTGGACTCTGCTTAACATGAATGGGAAACTTATTCCAGAGCATGGAGATCCTTTGAGACACATATCTGTCTCACCAGAGACATCTGCAGTGGCACTAGTCTTCCATTGCATAGCATCCAGATTATACACCTACACAGGTGTGGTTTTCAAATCTTACCTCAGTCAGCTGTTGAGTGTGTGGTTGGTGATATACTTACAGTCATTGCATGATGTTTATGAACCTATCATTCACCCCGGGGATCACTCCACTAGCTCTGCTCGACAGAGGCACTTGGAACTAAGGTCGGGTGGCATGATGCCAGGGTAATCCTATGGGCTAGGCTTGTAAAGGCTCCAGGGCAATTAGCCTAGTACACACCTATGAACCTATGAACCAGCATGTCCTATTTATGGTGCAAGCATTGTTTAAATTCTTGGATCTAGTGTTTCTGGTGCTATTTGTTTTGTAGACATGCAAAAGGTCCATCAGGGCTGGATCTGAGGATGCATTATATGCCAGGCATAGATCACCTCTCAGTAACCTGTAAGAGACTAGGTATAGAGATAGGGATTTAAGGTGAATTGTATAGGACAATGTGTTAGTACCTTGTATTCTCTTGGTGATGAGCTTCTGTAGGCATTCCAGCTGTTGCATATGCCTGGTCAGGTATATGCTGAAGTAGGCATTGTACTTAATGATGGGCATAATAAGGGATGAGTAAAGTGTACTACAACTTCTTTGGACCTGGATGCCATACTTTTACTTATAAGTTGGGTGACATAGAATGATTTTCTTACTAACTTGGCTACATGTTGGTCATAGACCATGTGAAATACTGAAAGGCTGCCAGCCCAGCCAGAGAGAATCTTGTAAATAATTCTATGTGATATGTAAATATTAATATAATCCACATGCTGGTTTTGCAAATGTAAAAGAAAACTATATGTTATGATTATATGTTATACTGAGCTTTAAAAATGTAACCATGGTGCACCCTGCTGAAAGAAAGCTGATAAAGTAAAGTATTTTATGACTGTTTGATCTCAGGGCTCAGAGACGAGATGTCTGGATGAAGAAATTATTTCTATTGTCTTAGGACAAGAGTTAATTGCTAGATTTTACACACACACACACACACACACACACACACACACACACACACACACACATATATATATATATATATATATATATATATATATATATTATATTATATTTTTTATGGCTGTGGCTTCCTGCAGGTGCACATTACAAAAAGAAATGTAAATTTTGAGTTTCTGTTAGCCTGGGATGCTAAATCAGAACTGTGAAGAATGATGTATTCTAAAATGACTCAGGAGTGATGTATTATCAATTTAAGACTTTCTCAGAGAGATAGACAGAATAAGGGGATTTTGGATTTTGTCTGAATCTAAACATATCTACTCACCAGTACTCTGCCTTTGCTCTGTATGTATGTAAATTATTTAGAACACTGTTTCTCTTAGAAATAGATAGAAAAGAGTAGTAATAGACTAGCTGTTTTCTATATTTATGTCAGACTGTTCTACAGTATTATTTTAAGAAATGTTCCTATGATCTCTGAACTCTTGACTAACACTGTGTTGAATTGAGATTTGTCTTGTGCTTTTATTATTTATTAATAAATATTTTTAAACCTTTCAACTGTGGATGTTTTGTGTAAAGATAATTTAAGGTCTAGGTTACATTGCATGTATATAGTGATACTGTCCAAGCCACTCCAATAAGCCTTGCTGTTCGTCATACTTACTAATTGAAGAATAATAATATTGCACAGTAAAATTGGACAACCTTTGGTAAGGGCCTTATTAGTAGCCGATATTAGTGGTTGGTGGCAGTGGTTTCTACCTTATAGCCTGGGAAGAGAAGGGGGCATAGCTGGAGAACGTGTGCCAGCCTTCTCCAGGAGTGACTGTGTGTTTGTATATAACTCATATCTCAAGGTGTGTGTGTGTGTGTGTGTGTGTGTGTGTGTGTGTGTGTGTGTGTGTGTGTGTGTGTGTGTGTGTGTGTGTCAGCTACTTGGGCAGGGACACAAAGCACTGGTTGAACAGAGATGGTGCTGGAGGTTTTAGCTTGACCACTAGGCTGAGACCTGTAGCCTATAGCTGTGCCAGTGGGGAGTCTTACTGGGGATCTGGAGAAAAAGGGAGAAACCAGCCCCAGACTGACTGTGATCTCTGTGTGCTCTTAAGGGAAAGTGTACTTTACTGTGTGTGTACTTGTTATCCTTCCCAATGTGCGTGCCCCTCACTTGTGCTAGTGGTGAGGATTGAGGCTCCTTGATTACTGGGCCAGTGCATGGGTGACACAGACTAGATTACCAACTGCATATGTTCTAAAATCCCTAACTACTGGGTCAATTCTTAGGGGTGTCTTATCAATGGAGTAATTAACCTGGGTGGACCTTTTCCCAAAAGGCACTATAATGCACACTGAGATTTAATCTGTGGCTTTGGCACCAGTCATTTGTATGTGTTAGATCTTCTTGCAGGATGTTAGTGTCAAGGGGGGAATTTATGATAGCTTCCAATTTGAAGTCATCTGCAATTTTAGTAAGCAAGATGCCCTTGACTTTAGCCTTGACCTCCGAGAAGTAGATGTCAAACAGGAGTGGACCCAGCACTAAGCTCTGAGGTACTCGTCTAGTGACTAGTTTCTTAGTAGAGGTGGTCTCACCAAGCCTGATTTCTTGGGTCCTATCTGTGAGCCAGCTGGCAATCCCGTGAGTTATGAAGGGATTTATGCCTAGTTTGATGAGTTTATCAACAGTATCTGAATGGGGTATTGTATTAAACACCTTATCCAAGTCTAGGTAGATGGCATGCAGTGTTTTCTCCTTATACATTGCCTTGGTGACGCCCTCAAAGAAGTCTACCAGGTTAAGTACATATAACCTTCTTTTGACAAAACCAAATTAGGTTGGGTGCAGTGTCTGTTTTAGCCTGTTCCCTGTTAATAGTTTGGGGAGGTTATGATAGTAGGGATTTTGTGGGGAGGCAGGTGGAGAAGTTAGAGCTGAATTTGTCAGCCAAAAGATTCACTATGTACCATTTACAACCAGTTCAGCACACTACTGTGTGTTATCTTTAAGGTTTTGGCCATAGCTGTAGAAGGCCTTGTGGTTGCCTTTAGGCTGAGAGGCTGTCTTGGCCTAGTAATTGGCCTCATTTCATTTAATTAGTCCTCTCATTTTCCTGCTACATTTAATTAGTGAGCTCTTGCCATTATAAGAGTTGATCTTTCTCATCTTGGCCATGATTTTTCCCTTTTGTTATATACTCTGTTAAGGTTAGCATTCCACCAGTGTAGTTTCCTTCTGGGGTTTGTTTTGGGCTTATTCTGGTAGGTACAGTAGCCTTTGTGCAGCTATTTACATGGCAGTACAGAGTTTTTGAGAACAATTTCGCATAGGTTTCTGTGAACTTGGGGTTCTGAGGGGCATGAATTTTGTCAAACTGTCACTTAATAGTATGTAGCTTGCTTTAGAATAGTTCTTAACTGTTACAGGTTTGCTGGGTTTTCCATGTTAACTTTCATTTTGAAGGAGACAGCTTGGTCATCCAACTTCACCAGTGAGGATGGGACATGGGGGGGGGGGGCTTAATAAAGTCTAGGAAGCAATGTGCCTGCAAGTTAGAGGCAATATATGTTTCCCAGTCTATAGAGGGATAGTTGAAGTCTGCCATGAATAATGTATTTGACTGGATGGCGAATGCCTCCAGGAAGCCTAGGTAAAAATGTTGGGATTCCTGAGGCATAGATGATGGCCTATAGCTTGCTATGTTATTTTAAGAGACCTTATCTATCATGATTTGTATGTGGATGAACTTCACATCATCATCATCCTGTTTAACTAACCTAGCAGTATACTTATAGCTAATGTAGATCGAGAAACTTCCATCTTTAGTCCCTGTCTTTGCAGCTGATGTTCCAAATGTGTGTAAGGCACTGAAACCTTGTACCACCAGAGTACTTTCTGCAGCTTTAAATCATGTCTCAGTAACTGCATAAATTCTAAATTTTCCAGAGTGAGGAGAGCTTGTAGGTGTGGAGTTTCTTGTTAAGGCTCCTAGAATTGAGCAGTAACACTTCTAGGTTCCTTTGGGTTTTATTTGATAAGTTGGTAGTTTTGTTAATTAGGCATTGCCTAAAAAAGGCTCTAAGAGGGTGGATACAGTTTTAGCTAATATCTGTAAGCCTTGAGGGGGGGGAGGTGCAGACCTTACTTGACAAAGCAGCATGGTCTATTAGCCATGTCCTTCCATGCTGACATATATTGAATCTCAATGGGATGACACCAGAAACTAAGCCAATTGTTAAAGTCAATAATTTTTGTTCATACTATGGTGTCATCCTCGGTGATGGTAGCATGTTGCGCAATGTAAGGCACATACTTGTCTGAAACACATATTCAGGGAGAGACATAATGTTTCTTTTCATATAGTCCAGTGAGATATGTCTCAGGTCATTTACACACACATGGACTATGATAGAATTGTACTGTTACCTGTTACCTTGAGTGTGTGCGTAATCCGGCAGATCCTGGCAATGGATAAGCAACTAACTGCTATCCTCTTCTTGTCCAGTCTGGTGAGTGGAGCATCTGTGTGCTGTACAACTAAGTCCCATAAAACAAGAGTCCTGGGTAAAGTGCTTGCCTTATGGATGGAGGTCCATTAGTTGCAAGCATATGTGTGGTGTTTGGTGTTGCTTTTGGTGTGTGCTTTAGAAATGGCTGAGGATAGCTGCTGCCATTTGTAGGCTTAGCAGATCTTCGAGGTTTGGGAATATTGCTTTTTAGTGCCTCAGCATAAGATGGTCTATGCATGTGTGGTGGACACTATGTTCTTGACGACTTTGTTTGAATCTAGGAACGCCATGGTAAGTAGTCATATAAAGCTTTAGGTGTAGATTTTAGCTGCAGGAAGGGGAGGCAAGGCAAGAATAATACATAAATATCACATTAAGACAGCCATAGACAGGACATACAGTGGTAACTTAATTACTCATAGGTAATAATTACCAAAATGAGCCACAGTTCCAGTGAATACAGAGAGGAAGGTAAAAGAAAGAAGGGGCTTTTGTAAGGGGCTTCGCATTTGCACAATACCATAGTTCCCTAGCTCTCTGGGACTCTTCTTTTACTACAGAAGTACACTGTTGCACACTTTCACTGCATTAAAGTTAAGCAGACCATCCCTGTATATGCTACTGCATTTAGAGAGTAGGAAATCATACCTGTCAGCTATACCTCTCAACCTCTTAGAGCAAGAAATGTGGACAAAGCCATACATAATGGGAGGGCATAGGCCTAAAACAGGCACAGTTTTTAAATATTGCTCTTACAAACACAGAAGTTGATAGAGTAACAGATTTTGCATTAACATGAATTTTATAAAAGATATAAAATCTAAAACTGAAAGTTCCATCATTATTTTCTGACTTCAGTCCTCAATGATTTGCCGATGATTTTCCAGAAAACCACATTTTTTGGAGAAACACAACAGGTATGCACTCACCTGTCCAGATTTTTGCCACATATTTTTTATCTGTTCCTAGTTAAACTTGTGGTTTTCTGGATTTTTGTGGCAAATCAGTGAGGTGTGAATTCATTAAATAATAATAGGCATTTGAGTTTCAGACTTCATGTCACTCAGAAAATGCATGATAACACAAGACATTTTATTCTAAGAGCAATATTTAAAATGTGTCCCTATTTACGGGCCTTCCCCCCATTATTTTTCGCTTTGTTGAGATTTTTTGTGCTAAGAGATTGAGAGCTATGGTAGGAGTTTGTTTGTATATGTTGATATGTTGATATTGAGGTCATTTGTGATCTTTCATATCAATGTTGGCATTGATTATAGCAGAACTTGAGCCCCTTGGGATCAAACTGAATAAGTGTTCTCAGATTCATGGTGACGAGAGCATATATCTGTTGTATATACTATATAAATATACACATATTCTCATTCAATATAAAATCACTTGTAGGATAATTATTTACCTTACAGTCAATTCAAACCCTGGTTTCCTACCTATTCTTTTTAGAGCATATTAGGTTTTTATTGTAAACCTTAAAAGAGCCAATAATCAAATGAATGTAGCTCAATATGAAACAACTTTTATAAGTACATGTAAACCTGGTAACTGAAGATGTCCTGTGAACTTTTCTAGAAAGACTTGGGGAGCCCAGAATTCATCACAGAAGATTAACGCTGAGTTGCTTATGAACTTCACCCTAGAATCCTGGGATTTGTTCCCCCACAGTACTCACTTGCAATATGTATGAGTCTGACCAAATTACTTAAGCAGACTATTGTTCACGGGTCACTACTGAAAACAGTCATTTATGGTGATTTCTCAAACAGAAAAAAAAAAAAAAAGCAGAAACACAAGTAACCGACGCTTTAAAGAAATGATGTGGAGCTGCAATAACAGTTGTGCTGTCTGCATAATAATGTAAGACCAGGCACGCCTTTCTATCGTTGCAGAGATAAATGAATCCTACTGTCAATGACTCATAGTGTTACTTTGCATTATGCAATTTCAGCCACGTACATAATATGGAAAAGCAAATACAAACATGGTTTACTTAACAACTCTTAAAACCTAAGTACTCTTCAACATGATTTTAGGAAGAGGACAGAATACAGCATTTTAAACTACTCTACTCTTTGAAGCCATTTGACTAATTAACAGGCATGTTACTGCATGCTGAATGTAGATAAAGTCTATGTAATAAGGAAAGATCACAACTGCAAAGTGATATTACACACAGAAAATAAAAGCTCAAAAGTTCAAAATTCCTTTTACTACAACCTCCTCCACATAAGTAAACAAGAAATGGATGAACATACATGATAAACAAATACATCTGTGTAGGTTCTACATACACTGCTTACAAGTTGGAGTCAATAGCCATTTAATAAAAGTTAAGTATATACAGCCTCCTTAGGGTTTAAAGAGCCACACTATAAGTGGTGGGGAGAGGGTTTGACATAGAAAATCCCCTCTCAGGTTAATAGTTTAAGCTTCCATGTCCATTCTCCAAACAGCTGGTAAAAAGTCTGCTGTCAACATACCATTTTCCTCACACACACCCCCCCCCATCAGTTGAAACCCACTAGCTAAACAAGAAACCTAACCTCCCTTTCTGTCAGTTGTAAGCCCCCTAGCTACACAATAAATAAATAACCATATATAATCAGCATATCTGTGTAGGGATTGCAGTTACCGCTAACGACCCCTAATTATTAGCCAATTAATAAAGGTTAAAGGTAGGCAGCCCCTGTGTAGCTTTAAAAGGCAACAGTGTGTGTGTTTGTGTGTGTGCATTAAGAACATTCCTCTTTTTTCTACCATTTAAGATTCCATTCACCTAGCATTTGGTGAAAATGCTACTGTCTATATACCTCTTTCATCCCACTTCCTCCTTTCTGTCAAGCGAAAGCCCCAATGTAAATTAAATGGTCTACAGACAAATCTGGCAGCAGTTGGAGTCTGCTGTGACATGTGGGTCAGCCTGATCATATTTAAACAACCCTTTACAGTGATGGCTAATGTGCCTAATGGCTTCCAGATTGGAATCACACTTCTCAAATTGAAGCCTGAAATGTAATATTCCCCTGATAGCAACACAATGGCGTCTTTGAACAGCACAGATGCAGGGATGTCAGTCTTTCCCAGGAATACAGGCTTTGCAAGCCTGTAGGAAATCAGAGCTGGCCTTTGTTTGACTATTTTTCCACTCATCATAGTGGCTGTGTAATTTTTTCTGATCTGTTTACCTTACTGAACTTTCATTACAGTACTGCATGTGTGTCTGGGTGAGGAAGCAGAATTCTCAAGGCTGTGTAACATTAATAGTAATTCAAGTGCATGTCCCTGTTATTAAACAGTGGAATCTCAGACATTTCTGAACTAACGTCTTCACAGCTAAGGACAGAACAGTACAGTATAGTGTAGTGTAGTAAAGCAAGCCTGGATTAAGTAGCTGCAGTCTCAAACTAAACAGCGAAAGGATAATGAGATTAAACAGTGTATACTTACGACAGTACACCTGCTTAACAGAGGATGACCTCCCTAAAAAACCCTAACAAAGACAACGTAGGAAGACACACACTGTCACTCTTGGTTATTCACAATATTTGGGGGAGGGGTTAAATAATTTGCATTTTAACATTCTGTACAATCTAGATGAATGAAAAGGATAAACTCATATATTATAGTTCTTCAGATGATTAGGCAGAATGCAAAGAAAAGATTAATTATGATTGAGTTCGGCAAACTATTCACAAGAGGTGCACAATTATTATAACATTCTGAAGATAGGCATAAACTTCAAGGCCAAAGACAATATCCAAACTTTGCAAATGTTTATAGTTTAAAAGCTATTCCTTCATACACATGACCACAGTGTTGAACTGAAATGGGTCTCACTGAAGAGTGGCTTACAGCATGTCAAAGTATAGGTGTTCTTGGCAAAGGTTTATTTTTTGGAGACAAGGACACGGCAGTTGTCACCACTGTAAAAGAGAATGAGATGCTACAGATATTATGATATTTTAATTAAAAGGTGACAAAAAAGTAAAAAGGTCACACAGCATAAGTAAACTGTTTGACTATACTATACTGTGATTATTGGTTTGTCTGTGTGACCATTTACTTTTTGGTTTAGTTGTTAGTTGGGATTTTTTTTGACACTTTAATGGTTATGGACATTAGCTGGGTTTAAAGACCTTGTGTGTCTAGAGTAGCACAGTCCACTTATGCTGTGCTGATGAGGTCATAAGAAGGCTGAAATATGCAAATCCACAGCTAGTGGTGTTTGGCTTTGTGGGCCTGAATCTGTCCATAAATACTTAAAAAGTAAAAAATCACAAACATTCAGAAACTATATATCTGAAACATTTGATGTCCTTAAGGGGTCATTTGAATATATCCCATGGGCCTCTAATTTCAGGAGGTTTAAGGTATTATACAGTGAAAACTCTAGCTTGCCTAGGTTTTTCTTATAGTTTTTACTAATTGGTTTGTCTGTGTGACCTTTGTACTTTTTGGTTCAGATCCTTAAAAAAGGAAATGCAGAAAGTATATTTCCTAGTATTTAATATCCCCATCATCAGGCACATTTTCCTGGTATTTAACATCCTGCTCACATGGGATGTTCACTGGTCATAGAACAAAGACAGGCAGCATAAATCTGTCACCACCTGGTATATAAAATATATTTCCTGGGGAGGAGGTCAGAGATGCTGAAATACCCCAACTACCTTACAGATATGTAAAACTGCAGTCCATGCTGCTTTGTAAGTCATCCATATGGCATTAAATATTCTACTAGTAGAATAACCTTGTCTTGGTCAAGTGCAGTTTTAGTGAGTGGCTTTTCATTGTTTTTTTGTCCCTTTAATTATAATCAGTTGAACATCAATTCCCTTCTCTTGTTTACAGTAATCTTACTTTATGACCAAGACTATTGGTTGACATTAGTGGGATTTTTCACTATTGTGTGAATACAGAATTGATATTCATAATGTCAAAGGTGTGGTGGGCCTTATCCTCACACTGGGGATGGTAGGGTTGCCTTACTTGTAAAAACAGATTTCCAGTTTTTTTTCTGTTTTTGTTATGTGAAATCAACAAACTGTACCTCATTTTACATTGATTCAACTTAACATAGGTGAAGCTTTTTGATGTCTAGATATTATTTTATGTTTTCTTGTCGAAAGACTATAAGAAGAAGAAAAAGAAAACGTCCTCCTATTTTTTTAATGAGAGTCCTGGGACCACCGCCAATGGAAATATTTTCAGAAAGTGTCAGAAGGAAAACATTTAGATGCAAATCTAAACTAGATTAGGTATATAAATAATAAAGAATAAATTAAAATGTTGCCATGCTCTACAATCATAAAAACTCCTTGTCTTTAGAAGGAGGCTTTCACAGAAGGACTCCAAAAGATGGGGTATGTAAAACAGCTAAGAATCTAACAGTGTTGGATCCCCAGGTAATTACATTCATTCTTGTCACTTTACATTCAATACTTTTTTAGAAAGTTGAAAATGTTTTTCTCTTCACATAAAATATCATGCGACATAGGCTATGACAGCAGTGTATGCATTTTTTTTTTAAAAAACTGAGTAAATCATGTCTCTAATGGTGTCTTGTTATTAATGTTTGACTAGTAAACGTTATTCTTAGTCATTAATGGAAAGTTAAATTATTAACAAACTAAATGGGCAATAAATATGCTTTTATGATATATGCAGAAGCAAAAGGATTACCAAGGCATCTTCACTAAAAGTATTTGCTTACCGTGATGGATCATTAATGTGGACTAATGGAAATTACAAAGAAAGTCAAACAGTTCGGTCATGGAACATCCATCCATCCTTAGTAAGTGCAATGTCAGTGTGAGCCAGCTGAAAGCAGTTTGAATTCTGAGCCAAAGGCTAGGAATTACAGTGCCATGATAGCGTTAGACTGTGATCAAATGCTGACCTATGAATGAAGCATTAACAAAGTACTAAGTGAGAGATCTACAGTGCTGTAGCTTTTCTTGACACATTATGAAACAATGGTACCTGTAAATTATCCTAGTGGGACACTGCAAAGAACTAAATGAATCCAGAATATTTTTTGCAGAGTCAAATATAATATATGTAGTGTCCTAGACCACCTTCCTTTTCCAATGAAGTCAGTCCATGCACCTCAGCAAGGCTAGAATATTAAACCTCTGTTCTAGAATCTGTCTTTCCCTACTGTGGTTCTCTCTCTTTCGCTAAGAAAATGAGCACTCATTTATTAGTACATTACCTGACATTTGTGTATTTTGGTGAATGGGCTAACAGGGGTGTAGGAGAAAAACTTCAGTTAAGTATAGTGCATCATCTAAGCAGATTCAAAAACAATAAAACATACAAACATACAAGTAAGGATCAATGTTATTAGGTTTTGAGATAAGCGTAAACTTAATAATATAAAAAAATAAGATAAAACGTCAGTTAAGATACCTCATCTCTGCAAGGTTATAAACAGGTAAACATAAGACTAATAACAGATGTAGACTTTAGACAGGTAAAGGCTGTAAAAATGAACATGTTATTACAGAGCTAATGAAAATAGATAAAAGAATGCTTGCAGACATTGCAGTTAGATGCAAATGAGGAGATCAGGTTTGAAAATGATAGATGCATACCTCTCCAATGTCCAGATTTTTGCAGAATGTTCACATTTTTGCCTCATATTTTTGGTCTGTTCCACATAAAATAATGACATACATTTGAACTCAAGACTTTGTATCCTTCAGAAAATGCATGATAACACAAATTTTGTTATTCTGGCAACTTTCTAACATTAGAATTACAGCATTTAAAATCTGTTCCTGTTTTTGGGCCTTTGCCACCCCCCATTATTTCAGTCTTTGTCCAGATTTCTTGCGCTAAGAGGTTGACAGGTATGGACAGAAGTAAGCAAGCATTGAATAGTGCTGAAACTCGCATGTGTATGAAAGCTTGGTTTCTTATACAGCAGCTTGGAAAAGGTACATTTTAAGAATGCTTGTTCTGCTAAATACTACTCTAGCTTCATCATAAATTGTGTAATGTAATAAAGTCGAAAGATATTGCTTTACCATTCATAAAACCAACAAGCAATTATTATATTAAAAATGCATTATTCAAACTTTTGCAGAAAGGAAAGAAAATAGAGGATGAGAAATCTTGAAAAAGCTTAGAAGTAAGGATTAAAGAACAGAAACTGAAGGAAGAACATTATAGAGGCTAATGAGTAAAAAAATGGAGACGACACTTATCCAGTCTATACAGAATAATAAGATGAAACTGAAAACTAAGGCTAAAGAAAATGAGATCAGGAATAACATTATGAGGCTGGCTGGAGTCACATGTGGAGCAGTACAAGAAACCCTTACAGTGGCTGCAGTTTATGTCACAGCAAGAGAAGAGAAACAGAATAGCATAACATAAATAGAGGATATAGTTTATGTCCATGAATCTTTACTCAATAAAATCTAGGCAGTCTGATCACAGAAACAGACAATAACTCACACTATTTTGTAATATGAAGGGGTAAACATCACACACTTAAATGTAATGAGTTTTAACCCCTACCTTACGTTAATGTAACCAGCTCCAACTCCCGAGGCAAGTTACAAAATGCCAGGGTTTACTTATTTGAAAAAACAAGTTTCAAAATCTAGATTTTTCTGAAAAAACAACTGTCAAATATAAATGAAAACTGGATACAGTTATCACATGGAGGTGATTACTTTATTCACATTTTAAAGTTTTAACTTGTACACACAGACACACACACACACACACACACACACACACACACACACACACACACACACACACACACACACACACACACACACACATAATATCATATAGAATACGTTTTGCAGCCCATCACAAAAAGCATTTCATAAATACAAGACCTCTGCATATTCCATTTATCTGATGGACTGATGTTTTTTATTTTATAAGAATATAACAGTATGTGTTGAAAAAAAGGATATAGTGCTTTTTTGATTGCTGTCCCATCATGATTCTTTTAATCAAACTGATAATGAAATCACTGATTATTTGTATTTATGAAGTTTGTCTTGTTACACAGTTGAGCAACCATGGAGTTAGAATATATAAGCTGGGTTTAGCTGCCACTTTTAGGAGTGAAGGGGTAAAGATCCTTGCTGTATCTATGCATTATGTTGTGATTTCAATAATGATATTTGAAGGATTTAAATTCCTAACAGAGTAAAACGTTACTGGTACTGAGGTTCTTCAATGGCTCTAAGTGATTCTGTTTGATTGCTTCATGTTTTCTATGTTTGTACATTCACACACTTATGACATCAGTCTAGAGGGGGAACCTGTAAAAATCAATTTCAATTTCAACTTCATTTAGATATTTTATCAAAAAATACCAAATGTAGTAAGGTCAATAAAATAATAAAATTACATAAGACATTAAGATACATTAGACCTAAAACATCAACACAGATCATCCTACTCATTTCATCTTTTCCTTAAAAAACATAGGAAATAAAATGTTTATATTTCTGAAGATCTTAAAAAAGCAAAAAAAAAAAAAAAAATTACAAAACACAATCAATTTGATTAACAAGTTTAACAAAATGTATTGATGTTATTAACTTCAACATTAAAAAACCCTGGCATCTCATTATTTTTCTTCTAACAGGGCATACACAAACCATTTTTATTATTTTTTTTTAACAACTCACTGAAGTTATTTTTATCACATGATCTTATTTTAAACAACTAATTAAATCTTGCTAATTTAATGAACAGAAATCTACTTAAAAACATATAAATGGATATATGTATTCCACCCTCTAAAATAGCTATGTGCTTTGCGAATTTCACACAGAACATGTCATTTAATTTTTTCGGAATTCTGGAAAGAGAATGTTGAGTTCAAGAAGAAATTTAAACTCCTGTGGTAGTAGATGTAATGGTTCTCTATTAGATAAATGAACGCTTAAAATGTCGAGTACGACATGCTTGACAGCTTTTAGGCGAAAGTTCATCTAAGTAAACCTCAGAATGTCAAAACAAGTGTTTTGAAATGTTATAGTTAGCCAGCCGTCAGGAAGCCAATGCCTGACGTCAGAATGTTCACCCTGTCTAGCCGTTCTTACAGTCCTCCGCTATGGTGCAGTCTCGACGTTCACCCTGTGTAATGTTCTGACAGTCCTCCACTGTGGTGCGATCTCGGATTTGGTATATTTAAGTAGGGGGAGTGTGGGGGGTGTGGAGGGCAAATTCCCCCACTGTATTTTGTTTGTCAATTTTTTTTTTGGGGGGGGGAGGTTGTAATGGTATAAAGTACATTTTAGCTGTCAGTTGTTGGCTTCCTGATGGCTGGTCAACTATAACTTTTCAAAATTCCTTATTTCAACATTCTGGGGTTTCGCTTAGATGAACGTTCACTTAAAAGCTGTCGAGCATGTCGTACTCGACATTTTAAGCATTTGTTCATCTAATATAGACCCGATGTAACTGCACCAAAGTTAAGAACAAGTATAAATTGCTACAGAACAAGGTACATCCCATTGTAAGAACAATGACATTTGTCATATGGCATAACCTGCAAAATGGTATTGCAGTCATTGAGAACTTGCCTCCAGCCATGTATAAAGTTGACAGCCACACACTAATATGTAGCAGGGTGTGGTAGTAATCTTTAGATCTTCTGCTTCAGCAGAATCTCCACTGTTGGCTGTACCCTATAGATTTAAGTTTGACAGGGGATTTTTTATACCTTAACATCACCTATTGGAAAGCATACTACAGTAGTCCATGTTTTGTCTATTTACTTCACTGCTTTTTTCTAGTGTTTCTTTTCCTGATCAGCACATGCACACTCTAAACATTTTTATATTGATGTGTTCAAGCACTTTATGCACATGGAAGTGCACTGATATATGTATATACAAACATGGTTGTAAATTCCTGGCTGTCATCATTTTTTGTGGAGCCCCTATACACATAGGTATGCATATATATTCTCATATGGTATCCATAACTATACCTTGTGGTGCTATCCATACATCTGTGCAGTATAGCACTCATTTACAGAATATTCCAATGGAAATTTAAGGTGTAAATAAGCAAATCATGAAACTAATGCAGAAACTTATCCATTACCTCAGGTAGAAGGGCTTATGGCTACTGTGAGGGGGATGGTGTTCTCAAAATATGACATGGCCTCGATCTATCAGCAGGTGCTGTCAGACAAAGAACTTAAGAAGCATGGTCATTAACAGTAACAGAGGTTTGTCTATTGCAGCTTGCTGTTCTGGGTCATTTTATTTTCTTACATCATATACAGAACAGTGGAATATCCAATGAGGGATATTGAATAGTTAGTGTAAGTGACTGACGCATTAGTTCCTGGGGAAAAAATACAAGAACACTTGGGAAAAAAAATGGCAAAATGTGAGTTTAACATTTTGCTTAAGTGATGATTTGCTGTAGAATCTGTTTTTCAGCCCACCAAGGTGAAGCCCTCAAAGAACTACTGATCCCTACCCATCTAAAGGACCTGAAAACATTTTGGGGGCAACAACATCAGAGGTTTGTATCCAATCAAAGTATGGTGTTAAATCCCTTGTAATGACTGTTGAAAGACCAGATGTCACGACAGTGGAACACAAAGAAGAGAGATTGACAATGTTTTACTATCCCACTCCCTCTTAACGTGGTTCTAACAATCGTGGTCTGTGTAGTATTGCAAATTCTGGCTGCAAGTGTGTTGCATTACTTGTTGCACTTATTATCTGTGGTGATACATGCAGTCAGGTTTAACTGAAAATAACGTGACACGTGCTCTGTATCATTTAATATGTTAGTAAGGATGGCTGGAACTCCTCTGACTCCTCCATTCCTGATAGGTTTTACTTATTTATTTGTTTGTTTGTTTGTTTATTTGTTTATTTGACATTTGTTGACCAGGTTTGTCTGGCTGGGCAGGTACCCATTTTCAGCACAGATCTGAGAAGAAAAGCCCCAAAAAAGGTAGATAATATACAGTGAATTAAAAAGTAGGTATAACTATATAAAACAGCATTCACATATAATTTCAACACATACAATGTTACAATAAGAAAAAATAGATCCTGTATGATCGTAGGCAAGATGGTGGTGAAGGTTAAGGGAGCCATTACCCCCCCCCCCCTTTTAGTAATAGTGCCCATACTACACTACACTGCATGAAAACCCTCTGTGGATTCTGTGGAGAGGGATCAAAGTACAGCAAAACATTGCTGAGAAACTTTTTAATAGATATAAAGAGCTATTAACACATTTGTAGCATTTTTTTTGCTTCTCAAGAAAGGAGCCCAGGATAAATATTTGCTTCCAAAGTTAGAAGGTCTAGCCAGATCTTGGACTGGACCTTTTTTTTTTTTTACAGAGTCAAAGGGCACCAGAACAAGTAATCTTATCGGTTTCTAGATGAGCCAGCTCAGATACAGTTCTGATGACCAAAGATTGTTATAAAACCTGTGGTTATTACATGTTTGATGATAACATGAATACTGCTGATTGTATGGTTGTGACAATAAATACAAAGATGGAACAGATTACAATAGTTGGAGTGTATATGTCATCAAAGTCAAGTGCTGATGACCTAGAGGAATTCATACATTTCTTGCATGGAACATAGGAGGGAAAATAATAGTAGCTGGGGGCTTAAATTTACCAGAAAGAAACTGGAATAACACTGATTCTATAACATTAGCAAGGAAATAATGTACAAATATATGTTCACTGACAATAACTGTTGCATATTGTAAACAAACATAAAAAGGAACAGAACATACTGGATGTTGTTTGTGTTCTTAAAAAGATGACTGCTACTTTCTCTCAGGATTTATCACCTTTATATACAGGGATCGTGGGGTTACAAATATTAAACTACTGCCAGGTAATTCTGTCAAACTGAAATCTAAACAAATGCACAGAAGATTACAATATGGAAGCAATGCAGTCACTATGTACAACTAATTGGAGTGATGCACTCAGTAGAATGACTGCAGAAGGAATGTGACATGTTTTGAAAGGTAAAGATCAAAAAATGTTTAACAATGGGATGTAGACAATGAAGGTCAAGAGGTTATGTATGTAAAAGCAAGACATTTAATTAAGATGAGAGATAAAAATATAAAAAAAATGGAAACAAGGCCAATCTATAACTTTGAAAAGTGAAATAAACACACTGAGTAGACAAATTAAACATAGTATGAGACAAGATCAGGAACATTTTGAAGAAAAAGTTATATAAAGATAATGACCATAACAGGAAACCAGTTTATAGATATGAAGGATACGATAGGAATGAAGTCATACAACTCAATTAACTGTGTCTATAGTCTAAAATTTATTTTCAAACACAGCAGTTTACAGACATATTTACAAAATCTTATGCAAAACAGTTTGACTTCACAAAAGGGGGTAATAAACTATGCTAGTATCATTCAGAAAACTCTCGATACTGAAATAAAATTAAATTATATGGAAAAAGAACTATGCAGACAAGACCCAAACAAGGCACGAGGAGAAGACAGAATCAATAATGACCTGAGGACACTTCGGCATGAACTTACTGTGCCATTATGTCTGTTATTCAGTAGGTTATTTAAATACGGGGATAGTCCTCAAAACTGGAAACATGTACTTCTTAAACCCATCTTTAAGGGAAATGAGAAGACAAATCCAGCTTCATATAGACCTATAAGTTTACTTTCTTGTTGTGGAAAATAATGAAGAAGATTATTTTGAATAAATTATTGTCAGAATTAGAAACTTTGTGACTTCAAATCATATATCAGCATGTATATTTTAAAATAGATCCATAACCACCTGTAACATTATGCTCTAAACAGTTCTAAATGAAAAAAAAAAATCACTGTGATATAATTTATGTAGACAACTTCACCCTTTGATAGGGTTATGCACAAAACACTGATCAATAAATTGGAACAAATACGAATTAGTGTAATATTGATAATATGGACAGTTGCATGGCTTACAAATAAGTTATGGCAGGTACTTTACAACAATTCGACAGGTGAATTTTTAGATTACAGGCAGGGTGTCCAATGGGTTCTGCTCTAGGCTCATACTTGTTTCGATTGTATCTTTTAGATCTATCTTTTTCATCTGAGGTGTTCTATATTCTGTATGCAGGTGACTTGAAAATTGACCATTAGGGCAAAGGAGAATAATATGTTGATTAAAACATCAAAGACTAATCATATGAAATTTAGAAGACAATGATTGAAGGGTAAACATTTAGTATGGTACACAATGACTGAAACTGGGAATTCATTTAAGGACTTGGATATATGGGTAGATCCAGCTTTGAGGTTTGTTGATCAAATCAAGCAAACTGGTTAATGACAGTTATAAAACTATAGGCTGCATAAAATAATTTTTAAAGTAAAGAGAAATCAAAAATGATGAAGTCATTGCTTGCAGGTTAGACTGTATCCAAAGTAGAGTATGGAATAATAATCCTATGGAAAACTAACATAAATAAATTGAAAAGAGTATAGTGGAAATATACCAAGGGCATCCATGGATATAAAAATCTAAGTTATTATGAAGGACTACTTTCACAGTATATCTTATAAATACTTAAGAAGAGACCTTAATCAGGTATTCAGGGGATTTAGAAACAGTTATCTCTTGGAATGTTTGAGGTTATCGAAGAATATTGGACAATTGTCAGACAACATTTGTGAAAGACTGTATAGGAATGAGAAATTGAGTTGGTACAACTAGTTTTCTGAGATAGTAGATGATGCTTGTAATAGACAACACATGTATATTAAAGCAAGTACTAGTTTACAACTTAGACACTTATTATGGAAATTAATATTTTGGTATATTGGCAGGTTAGAAGGGCATTACTGCTCAAGATGAAATGCTGTATGCATGAATGGATACATTTTCTATATACACTCAAGGATATTTAGTGTCTCTGTGTACAAAACAATGAGCTGGCATTTTATTGTGGTTTTAGGCTTTTAATGATAACATAACAGTCCAAGCTGTAGATCCCTGGGCTCATTTTTTGAGATACAGAAAGGTCACTTGAATGGGATTGTTATCAGTGGGCTGGGATTTTACCTTGAGTACAGGAGCCAGTAGGAGATTTATACCTGATATACACACAAACATATATATATATATATATATATATATCTGAACCCACTTTTTAATTTCGAAAGCCCAAAATCTCGACTTTCAAAATACCGATCCCAGAAAGTCAAGATTTTGGAATCTTGAAATTAAAAAGTGAAAAAAAAAAATAAAACAACTAAAATAATGTTTTTGCAGGGGAGCAAGCCCCCCTGCACCCCCCACACCCCCTGCAACTTAAATATACCATCTCTGAGATTGTGCTACAGTGAAGAGAATGTTTACCATTCTCTTCACTGTAGTGTAATCTCTGAGATGGTATATTTAAGTTGCAGGGGGGTGGGGAGTGCAGGGGGGCTTGCCCCCCTGCAAAAACATTGTATTAGTTGTTTTATTTATTTTTTTGTTCCACTTTTTAATTTTGAGATTCCAAAATCTCGATGTTCTGAGTTCGATATTTCAAAACTCAGGATTTTGGGCTTTCAAAATTAAAAAGTGGACCTGTATATATATATATATATATATATATATATATATATATATATATATATATATATATATATATATAAATGCCACACCACTCTTCTGGGTCAAACATTGTCCACCTAACTGGGAAGTCCAGTAGGCGTGTGGTATTATTTTTCTTTTATTAAAATGATGGATTTCCTACCTATGTAATCAAGACAACAACATGATTCACCCAAGCAAATAATCTATACGTGTATCATAATTCAACCAAATTTGATAAAGACACATTTATTATATCCCTGTTCGACTACAACTGGTATGTATTAAGAGTAATATCCCTAGATGAAGCAGTTACTCACTTCAGTTACACATTCCTAAAAATACTAAATGAATTAGGAACAGTTAGGACAAGAAGGGTAAAAGATTCTTGTTAAATCTGACAATAAATCATACTACAGTAATCTCTAAAAAAAAAGCACCAAGTCAATCCCAATCTTTTCTGGTCCTCTGTAACTAATGTATTACAGCCCAGCCATACCACTACACCCTGTCCTTCTATTTCAAACAACAAAGAGTCCATTGCCACTCAGTTCAACACTTGTTTTATCCAGTCAGTTCTATCCCTTATCAATGACCACCTCACTTTACCCTCTCCAACTTTCATCTGTTCTCGAAAGCAACACACTATGTCTTTTAGTTTTCAGCCCATCCTAACATCAACTATAAAAAATATGACTAGCCATGTTAAAAGCAACAAACTCAGTTGCCGATAACCTTCCCACTAAGTTCATCCAAATAGCTGCAGAAACACTAGCCTTACCTGTCTCCATTCTGATCGACCCATCAATAACTGAAAACTATGCCCATCTATCTGGAAAAATCCACTACTATACACCTTCACAAAGGAGGTAGTTTGACAGAGTTAACATACTATAGACCTATTGCTTTCCTATCACCCCCTCTGTAAAATCTTTGAGAAATGTATTCACTCTCAGTTTATGAAACATAAAACCAAACACAACCTCCTGTCCACCACCCAGCACAGTTTCAGACCCAACAACAGTACTACTACTGCCCTCCTCAACTTCACCAACATAGTAAATCAATACAGAAATGAAGGTAGGCTTGTTTCTTCACCGTTCCTTGACATTTCCAAAGCCTTTGACACAGTGTCTCACCAAATGCTCTTCTCTCTGGACTTGCAAAACTAGGTCTCACTTACACATCCCTCTCCTGGTTTCACAGTTATTTATACAATTGTCAGCAGGCAACTAAATGGCAAGAAAACCTTTCAGCATTTCAACCGTTTTCTGCTGGTGATCCCCAATGGTCAATACTCAGCCCACTTCTATTTAATAGTTTCATAAATAAACTTCATACTGTTACAACACTTGCCACTCTTATGCAATATGCCAATGATTCAGCCCTTAAATGCTCTGCCCCATCCATAACAAAATTACAGGAAATCACTCAAAAATCATTCACTGACATGGAAATATGGCTAAAAAATTCTAACTTGCTCTTTAATGCAGCAAAAAAAACTTACTATATTTACTCCAAATCAAAACATTAATCAGAAACACACATTTCATATTACCTCAAGAAATAACACCAAAAATAGAAATCATAAGCCAAACTAAACTACTCAGAGTTATTAGCCTCAAATTTGATTACCACAGTACTTAATTCCATGAAGAAAACTTACCAAAAACTTGGCTCCCTCAACAGGGCTAACCTGACAGATCAAGCAACAACATTCCTACCTCCTTCTCTATTATGTGCTTCCTCTATTTTTAAAAATATCAACATTATGCATAAAATTAAACTAGCCTCCTGTTACTACAAAATAGCTAAATTTGCAACCAACCGGCCTTATAAAACACACCACTGCCTTGCATTAAAATGGTTAAACTAGCTTGAACTTCCAAACCAGGTGTCATACTCACAATTAATCATTGCCCACAACCTATTGTACTCTCCAGATAAATGCCCAGCATTACAAAATACTCTTCTGTACTATTTACCCACTAGAAACCTTTGCTCTAGCAATAAAATTTTACTGTATATCAGTAAGGCATTCAACACTGATGGAGACTCTCTGTCCTCTCATTATGTGTCAAAATCTGGAATGAAATCTGCACACTGTTAAAATAGATAGAAAACTTAAATAGTTTCAAAACTTTGCTTAAATACCACCTATGCTGAAGACGGCTCTGTTCTTCCTGCTCACCTGGATGTCTTTACTCAGATTACTTTTCTCCAACTTTTACAGCCACTTTGCTTCCCAATCTTTTTGCACCTCATTACTTACTCACTTATTTCCTAAACGCTTACTTTTTTTTCCCTTCTGTCACACCCCACCACTAATTACAATTCTTCCTCTGTCCATTGATCTTCCTACTCATTTCTATAACATTTCCTTTCATATCTCTCTCATTATTTTAAAGCCGCATTATACTTGTCTGTCTGTAAATTAATACTGAACTCAAAAACACCCTAGTGGGATCTTTTTCCTGCCACCATCATGCTATGAATACATTAAGTGCTACTGTATGCCACTTCTCTATTCAACAACTGGACAATTTATGTTAAATTCTCTTTTGTTTTGTGTCTTAAAATGTTATCTTCATGTAAGAAATATTTAAAAATATTTAAAAATTGTGTAAATTAGTTCATGTACAGATGTTTTTACCCTGCAGTTATAAATGTACATCATGTATAACTTAAATGTGGAGCTTTTCTCCCCAGGCCTCTGCTAAAAATGAGTTTTGCCCAGTCAAATTTTTCAGGACAACAAAGGCAAAGAAATAAATAAAGAAACATGTGAACTGAATATATCTTCTTGGAATTTGTATGACATTTAGGTGGTTGCAAGGAGAAAACTTTGTTTATAACATTTTATATATATAGATATATATATATATATATAGAGAGAGAGAGAGAGAGAGAGAGAGAGAATGAGGTGGAGAGAAGGTTGGATGATGTGGGGATAGTGAATCATGAAGTGCAGTGGATTAGCAAAGAGAAAGTAAGGATAGCTATGAAGAGGATGAAGAATGGGAAGGCAGTTGGTCCAGATGACATACCTGTGGAAGCATGGAGATGTTTAGGAGAAATGGCAGTGGAGTTTTTAACCAGATTGTTTAATGAAATTTTGGAAAGTGAGAGGATGCCTGAGGAATGGAGAAAAAGATTTTGGTACCAATTTTTAAAAATAAGGGTGATGTGCAGAGCTGTAGTAACTACAGAGGGATTAAATTGATCAGTCACAGTATGAAGCTATGTGAAAGAGTAATGGAAGCTAGGTTAAGAAGGGACGTGATGATTAGTGATCAGCAGTATGGTTTCATGCTGGGAAAGAGCACTACAGATGCGATGTTTGCTCTGAGAGTGTTGATGGAGAGGTACAGAGAAGGTCAGAAGGAGTTACATTGTGTTTTTGTAGACTTAGAGAAAGCATATGACAGGGTGCCTAGAGAGGAGTTGTGATATTGCATGAGTAAGTCAGGAGTGTCAGAGAAATATGTAAGAGTGGTACAGGATATGTACGAGGGTAGTGTGACAGCGGTAAGGTCTGCGGTATGAGTGACGGATGCGTTTAAGGTGGAGGTGAGATTACATCAAGGATCAGCTCTGAGCCCTTTATTATTTACAATGGTGATGGACAGGTTGCCAGACGAGATCAGACAGGCGTCCCCATGGACTATGATGTTTGCAGATGACATTGTGATCTGTAGTGACAGTAGGGAACAGGTGGAGGAGACCCTGGAGAAGTGGAGATATGCTCTAGAGAAAAGAAGAATGAAGGTCAGCAGGACTAAGACAGAATATGTGTGTGTGAATGAGAGGAAGGCTGGAGGAATGGTGAGGATGCAAGGAGTAGAGGTGGTGAAGGTGGATGAGTTTAAATACTTGGGATCAATAGTTTAAAGTAATGGTGAGTGTGGAAGAGAGGTGAAGAAGAGAGTGCAGGCAGGATGGAATGGGTGGAGAAGAGTGTCAGGAGTGATTTGTGACAGATGAGTGCCAGTAAGAGTGAAAGGGAAGGTCTATAAGAGGGTAGTGAGACCAGCTATGTTATATGGGTTGGAGACAGTGTCACTGACAAAAAGGCAGGAGTTAGAGCTGGATGTGGCAGAGTTAAAGATGTTAAAATTTGCACTGGGTGTGACGATGGTGGACAGGATTAGGAATAAGTATATTAGAGGGTCAGCCCAGGTTGGAAGGTTTGGAGACAAAGCCAGAAAGGCAATATTACGTTGGTTTGGACATGTGCTGAGGAGGGATGCTGAGTATATTGGGAAAAAGATGCTAAGGATGAAGCTACCAGGTAACAGGAAAAGATGAAGGCCTAAGATAGGGTTTATGGATGTGGTGAGAGAGGACATGCAGGTGGTTGGTGTGACAGAGCAAGATGCAGAGGACAGGAAGAAATGGAAACAGATGATCCGCTATCACTACATCACTACAGCCCCCCTTACAGCAGCCCACTGTACAGCAGTCATCTTTGCAGTTACCTGGGCGTCTCATGATGAATTTAGATATGCAGCATCCTGATACTGCTAACAATAATAGTGAAAGAGTAGATGGCAATACAAATAGCCCCACTATTTCTAATATGGGTTACCAGAAGGAGACTGAAGTAGCCAATATACCAATGAATACTGGAGAATTCACTATGAACCATCATCCATCTATGGCAGTTGAAAATACTCAAGTCGTACATCCTAAGATTGTGACTAACAACAGGAATACTGGTAATAATACAGATAGACATCAGGACATGATTTTTCCACATTTCCCCCTTCCCATAACCATGGTGAGGGGGGACAAGAGGGAATGATCTATCAGCCGAGGACGACAGAAAAGGAAATTATCCGAAGAGAAATACAAGAACCAGACAATCAAAAAGATGTGGAATCAGAAGAGAACAACTTAATTTGGAATATATCTCATAGAATCTTGGACAAATTTGAAATTAATGTCCTTAATAAAGGACTTACATTTATTCCATCTGAAAGGAGTAAACTTACAGATCTTCTTACTGATGTTAAAGTATTTGTCAGGAATGTTATGTTGCGATATCAGTATGGGCTAGATAGCTGTACTCATGGGCAAAATGTTAAGAAAAAAAGTGATTATGTGCCGCATAATCATCCTGTATTAGAAACGTTTTATAAACTAGTGGAGGATGATATTTACCATCTTTATACTAATACAGATAAACCACGTAAACACTTATATAATAATTTAACCTGTAATGAGAGGGAGGCATTGAATAGGCTTAGAGCTGATCGTAATATCGTCTTTAGACCTGCCGATAAGGGGGGACCCCTGGTTATTATGGATGCGACTCATTATCATACTACTATGATGAGTATGCTAAGTGATAGCAAATATTATGATAAGATATCTAAGCAACGATTGGAAGATATTAAATTGAGATTGACAGACATGATTTCTAATTTATTGCACACACAAAGTATTGATTTCCAGTTAGCTAAATTCCTTAAGGTGGAATATCCCTTAGTACCTAGTATTCAAGGTATACCTAAAATCCATAAGCATGGTATTAATCCACCGATGAGACCTATAGTCTCTGGTGGTGGTTGGAGTACTGAACCATTATCAGTGTTTGTTGAACAGTACTTAAGACCTGTGATTAATGATAATGAGTATATTTTGAAAGATACAAAACAATTTCTGATAGACTTATATAAACATTTTGAGAATAATCCACTGACATCCCACTCTTTATTTGTAACATTGGATGTGCAATCTTTATTTACAGTTATTCCCAACACTATAGGGGTTGAGGCTATCCAACATTACTTGATGAAACATAGTCACTATACTATACAAAAAATGGACTTGATAGTGAGACTTATAGAAGCTATTTTACAACACAATGTATTCACATATGATAATAACATCTACATTCAGCGAGATGGCGTAGCTATGGGCACATCTTGTGCCAATAGTTACGCCAACATGTTCCTGGCTGAATGGGAGGAGGAGACTCTCTTTAAACATAGCCTACATTCTAAATTTGTACATTTTTATCGACGTTTTGTCGATGATGTTTTTTTAGTTTGGGACGGTCATCTAGAACAGTTGCAGACATATATTTCTGCTATTAATAATATGACTCCATATTTGAAGTTTACCTTCACATATTCCCATAACAGGATTGATTATTTGGATGTTTATGTTGAAAGAGTGATGAGTAATCAAGTGAATACAGGTGTGTATAGGAAGACCTGTTATAGGAATTCTTTATTGCATAGATCTAGTATTCACTCCCCCATATGTATTTGAGAACATTATCAAAGGTCAGAGCATGAGAATTTCAAGGCTTAATGCCTCTGAACAAGGTTTTGTGAAAGAAATTCGACAATTCCAAGACAGATTAATTCAGTGTGGGTATGTAGCAGAAGAAATTAAGAGAAGTTTGGTGGATATAGATATTATCAGAAGAGATAGGGCTCAGCCCTATTTCTCTACTCATAGTCATGTAATCACTAATGAGCCACGTCAGGGAGATGTTTTAAGGATTCCGTTATACTACACTACTGATAGGAAGTCATTTACGGACATTATAAATAAATATTGGAACATTCTCACTAGTAGTGATGAAATTAAAACAATAGTGGGGGAACATCCTAAATTCCAATATAAAAATAGGGCTAATTTAAAGAAGCTTTTATGTTATCGGAATAATGATTTGTTACATCATATTGCTATGGGTACTACTCCATGCCTAAAATGTAATTACTGTGCATATATAGCCACAGATAGTATGTTTATACACCCTAATACTGGACAAGTATTTCAATTTGATGTATCAGCTACTTGTTTTACGGAGAATATAGTATATTTGACGGTATGCCAGGAATGCACTGCATTCTATGTTGGTAAGACCAACAGAATGCTCCGTACCAGGATTAGGGAACATCTTTATGCGATAAAAATTGGTTATACCATGAATGCTTTAGCCAAGCATGTAGGTATAGAAGGTTCACATCATACCTTTAAATTTAAGGTTATAGACCATATCAGACCCACGATTAG